>NW_027364192.1:0-288483 GCF_046119375.1 Phyllobates terribilis
TTCTGTATGGAGCACTATGTGGGGCCATTATACAGTATGGAGCATCATGTGGGGCCATTATACTGTATAGAGCGCTTTGTCAGGCCATTATACAGTATTGAGCACTATGTGAGGCCATTTTACAGTATGGAGCATCATGTGGGGCTATTATACCGTTTGGAGCACCATCCTGGGCCATTATACTGTATGAAGCACCATGTGAGGTCATATACTGTATGGACCATTATGTGGGGCCATTGTACAGTATGGAGCATCATGTGGGGTCATTATACAGTAAGGGGCATTATGTTGGACTCATTACACAGTATGGAGCACTATGAGGGGCCATTATACAGTATTGAGCATCATGTGGGGCCATTATACAGTATGGAACATCATATAGGGCCATTATACAGTATGGAGCATCATGTGGGGCCATTATACAGTTTGGATAACTATGTGGGGCCATTATACTGTATGGAGGACTATATGTGGGGCCCATTATACTGTATGGAGGACTATATGTGGGGCCCATTAGACTGTATGGAGGACTTTTTGTGCCCAATATACTGTATAGAGAACTGTGTAGGGCCATTAGCTTAAGTTCACATGAAGCATTTTTGATGCATTTTCGTGGCGGTTTTCCCAACGCAAAACGCTGCGAGAACGCTTGTTAATAGGTCTGCCAGGTATAGCAATGCGAATCTAGATATTCTGTGCACATGATGCGGAAATTTCCGCTCAATTTGCATTGCGGTAAAAACCACAGCATAGACCATGGTTTGGGCATTTCCGCCACGAATTCGCGCCCATTGACTTGCATTAAATCGCAGCAAACCCGCAGGTATAATATCTATACCTGCAGATATGCTGCGTTTCAATGAAAGTCAATGGGCGCAGATTTGCACCGGAAATGCGCTGCGAGTGGTACCCAGGTCGGGAGAGGAGGACTACATCTCCTCTCATCCGACCGCCGCTCTCGCTGATAACAGCGAGAGGGGCGTGGAAGGGAGGAGCAGTAGTCTTGCCCTGCCCAGCCCACGTGCCCGCTGTTAAAAAAAGTGAAAATAAAAAAAATAAACCTCTATACTCACCTGTCCGGCGGCCCCCGGTGCGATCCTCTCCTCCCGGCGGTATACTGCGGGGAGTGGGCTCGCTCCCCGCAGTATACTGTGCTTCCAGGACCTGCGCTGACATCACTAATCAGCTGAGCGGTCTCATGATCATCAGCTGATCGGTGACACCCGCAATCAGCTGATCGGTCACATGACCAATTAGCTGATGCTCACCTGACCCTGGGAACATTCGCAAGCTCACTGGGGCTGATCAGCTGCAACATGTATACTGTGATTTTACAACCCTGTCATTATACAGTGCTGTCTTCTATAGCAGTGACATCAGTGATGGCTGATGTCACTGGTGTAGAAGTGACCCGGATCGTCGTGGGACAATCGTTGGCGGTACGTGGACTACGTTGTTGACGGCGGCCAGGTGAGGGATAAGGTTGTTTGTTATTTTACGTTTTTTTCAGAAGATCGATGACTTCGCGGACAGAGTGTAATAAAATAATTAAAAAAAATTGTATTCTGGCCGTGTCTTTTAGTGAAAAAGCGGCAACCATTTTACTACGCGGTTATTAATGGGGGCGTCTTATAGACACCCTCCATTACTAACTTTGGCTTCTCGTCAGCCGCCAATTCAAGGCTGAGGTGAACGCCAACCCCATTACCCCACTCTCCACCTCTACAGGGCAGTGGGAAGAGCGGAGGCTAACCACAATATTTGGCGCATTTTATGGCTGCGCCATTTTTGGGACTCCTGAGGGGTGATATTAATAGCCGCGGAGGGGGCTAGTATCCATGGCCCCTTCCCTGGCTATTAATATCAGCCCGCAGCTGTCTAGTTTAGCCTGGTTAGATTTTATAGGGGGACCCCACGTCAATTTTTTATGGGGCCCCCTGTAATTTAGCCAGTAAAGGCTAAACAAACAGCTGTGGGCTGATATTAATAGCCAGGGAAACATTGTTGGCTAATGGCCCCTTCCTCAGCTACTAATATCAGCCCCCAGAGGTTGGCTTTCCCTCCGCTGGTTATAAAAATGATGTGGGAGCCCACTCCATTTTTTTTTACATTTTAGGCTCTGTGCCCATGATCCGGACATAGCAGCGCTTTGGACACATATTTTTTGCAGCGTACAAAATGTTGCATTCTATTGAACGCAGGTAAATACACATGTGTTCACTGAACCATGCGTATTTTCCACATTCTATACATTCTAGTGGTCAAATTTCTGTTGCGGAGACTGGTGACTCCACAAGAGAATTTGACATGCTGCCGCCCTGAAAGACGCGCTGCATGTCCGCGGGAGATCCGCAGCCTCAGATGCACGCATAATGGACATGGTATTTCTAGAGATCCCATCCACTATGCTGTAACATCTGGACGCTGAGGGTTTGACATCGTATAAACATGCAGCGTCAAACCTGCAGCGGCTCCTGATCGTGGCCATGTACCCAAACTCACCCACAGCATGTAAATTTCTGTAGCTGACACGCTAGTCTCCGCTGCAGATTTTGACCGATTGAAGTGTCATTATATGTGGTGGATTCACATGTACCGACAACAAAACACCGCATTTTGGACGAAAAATGCTCTGCATCCAAAGCGCTGCTGAGAGCTTATCAGGGGGCATAGCGGCTAACGAGCCAGCCGTGAGCTGTTATTTAATGGCCAGGGACCATGTTTGCAAATGGCACCTCCCCAGGCTAAATATACCAGTTCACAGCAGCCGCATAAATTACATGAATAGAAATGCTAATGAAGATTGGGTGAAAGGGACTAGCTGACACCCAGCTCTTTTGTTTGGTTATGACAAGGTATCAATCAGACATTTTCATGACCAAAACTAATTAAAGTAAAGTAAAGAGTTAAATATACAGACATACACAGAGCAAGCACTTTATTTAAAATACAACAGACACATTCTTTAATCATTTAAATTAACCAATAACTTTATTTAGCTCCAAAAAGCATTCATTGATGTACAAAAACGCTTCAAAAATCGCACCAAAAAACAAGTCAAAAACGCATCAAAAACGCCCAGCGTTTTTCCTGCCGAGGAGATGCAGAAACGCTCAGGAAATTTCTGCATCAAATCCTGATTGTGCTCACATACCCTTATACTGTATTTAGGGCTGTGTGGGGATTACATTTAAAGTATCATGCTATGATGGTGTCACCATTCTTTGCTGGGGGAATTGAGGGAGAGGGGTACAGTAGGGTCATCATACTGTGCGTGTGGAGGAATTCACGGTGGGGGTGTCATATTGTGTTTGGGGGCACTTTTGTTTACATCATACTATATTCTGTTTTATTCAAGGTTTTTTATTTATTTATTTTTATTTATTTTACTCACTTATATAGCGCCATTAATTCCATAGCACTTTACAGACATTATCGGCACTGTCCGCATTGGAGCTCACAATCTAAGTTCCCTATCAGTATGTCTTTGGAATGTGGGAGGAAACCAGAGAACCCAGAGGAAACCCTCGTAAATACGGGGAAAACATTCAAACTCCTTGCAGATCTTGTCCTTGGTGGGATTTGAATCCAGGACCCCAGCGCTGCAAGACTGCAGTGCTAATTACTGAGCCGCTGTGCTGCCCATTAATCCTTTGTTATTACATATTTAAATTAGGCCTTATGCTTTCTACTTCTGCTACATAACATATTATAAAATTCCACTATAATTCCAAAAGTTAATCGTTTTAATTGATAAGGAAAAACTTCCTCAATCGTAGACATTTTTTAAAGAATAACAAGGTTGGCCCGTGACTTTATCCAAGCTTTTAACTTTGCCTCTGTGTATTTGTGTTTGACATTCCTGGCTTAAAGGGTTATTCTCATCATGATAAAGAAATACAGTTGCAAAGAGGTTGTAAAAACAAATAACTTTGCAATTTTACTTTTGATTAAAAATCCTCTCCATTCTCAAGAACAGACCTCCACTGCAATCGGTGGCTAGTATCTTAGGCTTGGAGTGCAGTGCTTACAAGCTCTTAGCTATAGACTCTATAGCGTGCTAATGTAGGAGTTGTTTTTCTAAACTAAAATCAAAGTATTCAGGTTAAATTGCCGTGTTGGCACTTTTCGATAAATAAGTGGGTTTTGGATTGCAATTTGGGCACAAGGTCTCTAAAAGGTTCGTCATCACTGCTATAGGTTATAAAACTGTGAAAAGAGGGTATATGAGACATCATACTGTGTATGGGGGCTATAGAGGCATTATAATGTGTATAGACAGATATGGGGAAATTTTACTGTGTATAGGGGCTATCTGGGCATCATACTGTGAATAGCGGACTATGGGCCATCATACTCTATAGAGGGGTGTGACAAAGTCACTGGCAAAGTGCTGGAGGTGAGGTATGTTTCACTGAGGCTATTGGCTTAAGTGATTTGAAACCCAGAAGTTTTGCTCCAGCACACTAACTGGTGCAAGGGGTTAAGCAGCCATTTTAAAAGGGTTGGGTTTTTGTGAACGACCATAGAGCGTGTGGGAGGTCCTTCACCAGGGTGTGGCCTGGGGTTTAAACAGATGGCCTGCTGAGGCATTAGTTGTTCAGGTGTCTGCAGAAGCTAACTCCAGAGATGAGCTCTTGGTCTTCTTTGTTATACTGAACAGTGTGGTTTTTGCTAACCCGGAGCGGGTGGATCCCCGCCAACTTATGGACTGTGCTATACATTTTCTTTTTGTTTACCCATTAAGACAGAAAGGCTGTGTTTGTTTTGATGAACCTTACAGTAGTATATGCTGTGTCTTAATAAACCATTGAGAAATTTAAAGAAACAGCGTCCCTGTGTCTACCTCCGTGTGCATCTGAGTGAGCAAATTACAACAGGAGCTATGGGTCATCATACTGCGTTTAGGTGCTTATGGGCCATCATACTTTATAAAGGGGCTATATCTCAATTATAGACATGTGTCAGCGACTTCAAATTTCTTATGCCGGTGATTACATTTCATCTCATCCATGACAGCACTAACACCCAGTGCTGTGTTTGGTAAGAGAGGAATAAATAGGTGAGTGATAGCCAGCTATTAATGGGTGGAGGAGGCTGGACTTTTTTTCTTTTTTTTTCATCAGCACTAGTGTTGAGCGAGCACTAAAATGCTCGGGTGCTCGAAGCTCGGGCCGAGCTCGCAGTGATACTCGGGTGCTCGACCCGAGCAACGAGCCCAATGTTAGTCTATGGGAGACTCGAGCATTTTTGCGGTGGCACCCCCGGCAGTCTTTTAAAAGCCTAACAAGTGCCCAAAACGATAGTGACAGTGCTCAAATGACATGGGGACAGCATGGGGATCGCCCCAGGAAGCATTTCTGACCCCCAGGTCACTGCTGTCAACAACGTGGTCAGAGGTATTAAGCCACTTTTACGGGCTCACAATAAAACGTTCAAAAACGAAAGTGAAACTTTTTTCCTGTGAAATATGTTAAGGAACATCCTTTCCAGGGAAAAGACTTGTGTATAAGTTAAAATAAATGACCAAAAACAAAAGTACTCCTCCACACCTTCGGCAATGTTCACAAGTAGCATTTTTTATGCGTTTTTGCACTTTTGTATTGCTTGCAACTATGACAAATGCATTCACCGTGAAATGTCATTTTAACATTTTACAACCTTATCTGGCCATGTGCTGTGTGACACATGCATAAAGTGCTGAAAAGACAAGGGAACAGCATGAGGAAGACCCCTGGAAGCATCTCTGACTCACAGGTCACTGTCTAAAAGTGTGCCCATCATAAGTGATCCTTACCGCATCAGAAGATGCAGACTTGCAACTATCCCCATGCAAGTTCTAGTCCCAGGGCAGTGTTCAATTGTACCTCCCCCATTCCTTACAATACAAGCTCAAGTATGCAGCCTGCCACCCACCCACCCCCAGGCTGCAATACCATACTGCTTGCTTGCACTTTAAATTGGGCCTTTTAGGCATGTGGAGGCAGAATCTGGCCACCACGCCATGGCTGTGTCGGCGGCCTGGTATCCATACTCAGTCCCCAGCCGCCTGGTGGCCGGGTGTCCCCGCTTGCTCCCCAGCCTCCAGGGGGTGGCCGGGTGTCCATACTCGGTCCCCAGCCACCCCTATTTGTCCTGGTAACCTTTCCCACACTTTTCTTAGCCTGGCCTGCTTTAGGGCAGCATTGGCCGAGCCCACCGGACTATCAGACTCCTCCGGTGGGCCCTGGCTTCTCCATCAGGGGAGTTGAGAGTGCCAAGGTGAGGAGCATGATGAGGATGATAGAAGTTAGCATCTGCTTTGTTTTGTTGTAATGCAAGCGCATGTATGTAGTAGCGGCTAGGCCTGAGGTGGTCAGCGTTTTGGCGCATATCCTACCTCCTCCGAGGATTGCTGGATGTTTTCCTGCTACTATCCAAGTTCTATGACTCCCGTTAAAACAAAGCTTCAGGTGATAAATGATGGATGAGGTAGTGGCAAAGGAGAAAGAGCAGGAGGAACAGGGACCATTCACATCAATTTCAGGCCAGTTAACCAGATATGTCTTGTAGGATATGTTTCTGTAACAAAAGGAGCGGTTTGGCTACACAGTTATAGGGCATACAGTGAGTGCAATGCCTACCAAAAATTTCAAACCACTCCAATGCCCCTTGGAAATGACATGGAGGTCAGAGGGCGTTAACTAAACCTTTTTTTCCATTTATAGCAACTGGGTCTCCCGTGCACTGTTGGCCTAAGCAGTGAATGGAAGGCTTTCCAAAAATTATGAGGAACTGCAATGCCCCTTACAAGAGCCATGTGTGGCACCCCAGGGGTCTGGTCACCACAGTAATAGAGATATTACGTCGGAGAGCAAGTGGGAGGTTTCCTGGTCAGGATCCCTTAAACATGCAACATCCTCCTGCCCCAATCCTGGGAGGGGAGAATTCTGCCCTTATAAACTGGATCTGGGGCGGGGTTGAGTGAGTCAGAGAACAGTCAGAGTCAGAGTGAGAGCAAGGGAAAGTAACAGCAAGGAGCTCTGTAGGAGCTAGGAGCTAAAGACCAGGGGCTGGAAGCTGAGCAGAGCTCGCCCTGGCGGAAGACAATAGGAACCGGACACAGGAGTCAGAAGCTGTGAGGACTTATATATCCAGCAGCAGAAACCAGCCGGCAGGGGATTTCAGGTCCTCTGGCCATAGAAGCCCGGAGGCTCAGTCATAAGCAAGGGACCAGCACCACCGTCGTGGAGTGGAGGCTAACAGAAGGCCCCAAGTCACCAGCCATACGGGTGAGCACTACACGGTACACTCAGGGACGTGGGCTACTTCTACCCGCTTACAGCAAGGTAGCCAGGAAGAGTGCAGACAGACGGGGAGGCGTACAACTCCACCTGGCCAGGGGAACTCCTGCTTGCTCACAGACTGACCAGTCCTTTTATGCTAGCCAGTACTCCCGGGAGGGTCTACCTTATAATCATCAGTAAAGACCCTGAACTGCACTGCAAAGACTCTGAGTCATTCCTGCTGCGCTCGTGCACCATCACCCCCATCATCCACACTCACTGCCCTGAGGCTATACTCCTCCCGAGGGGAGTTATCCCATTCTATGCTGCGCACACAACACCAGCCTCAGCGGTCTGCCTCACAGCGGTGGTACTCCCTGACCGCAATCCACGAGTGGCGCAGTCGGACAATTAACCTCAAAACCTAAGAAAGACTGCCACTGGTTTGACCAGCCTGAGCCACGGGACCGGGTCACCGCCACGGAGACTACAGTCCCCAGAGACCCGGCACCGGGTATCCCACACACGTGTACACATGGCCCAGGGGGCGCGTCACATGCAGTACAGCATATTACAAACATAAGTCCCATTATTGGGGAGTGGGTGTCCCATGGTATTTGCTTATGCTTTCCAAGCAAAAGTTGCCAAAAATTAGGACGGAGCAACTTGCAATGCCCCTTACAAGAGCCATGCAGTACAGCATATTACAAACATAAGTCCCATTATTGGGGAGTGGTTGTCCCATAGTATTTGCTTATGCTTTCCCAGCAAAAGCTGCCAAAAATTAGGACGGAGCAACTTGCAATGTCCCTTACAAGAGCCATGCAGTACAGCATATTGCAAACATAAGTCCCATTATTGGGGAGTGGGTGTCCCATAGTATTTGCTTATGCTTTCCCAGCAAAAGCTGCCAAAAATTAGGACGGAGCAACTTGCAATGCCCCTTACAAGAGCCATGCAGTACAGCATATTACAAACATAAGTCCCATTATTGGGGAGTGGGTGTCCCATAGTATTTGCTTATGCTTTCCCAGCAAAAGCTGCCAAAAATTAGGACGGAGCAACTTGCAATGCCCCTTACAAGAGCCATGCAGTACAGCATATTACAAACATAAGTGCCATTATTAGGGAGTGGGTGTCCCATGGTATTTGCTTATGCTTTCCAAGCAAAAGCTGCCAAAAATTGGGACGGAGCAACTTGCAATGCCCCTTACAAGAGCCATGCAGTACAGCATATTACAAACATAAATCCCATTATTGGGGAGTGGGTGTCCCATAGTATTTGCTTATGCTTTCCCAGCAAAAGCTGCCAAAAATTAGGATGGAGCAACTTGCAATGCCCCTTACAAGAGCCATGCAGTACAGCATATTGCAAACATAAGTCCATTATTGGGGAGTGGGTGTCCCATAGTATTTGCTTATGCTTTCCCAGCAAAAGCTGCCAAAAATTAGGACGGAGCAACTTGCAATGCCCCTTACAAGAGCCATGCAGTACAGCATATTACAAACATAAGTCCCATTATTGGGGAGTGGGTGTCCCATAGTATTTGCTTATGCTTTCCCACCAAAAGCTGCCAAAAATTAGGACGGAGCAACTTGCAATGCCCCTTACAAGAGCCATGCAGTACAGCATATTACAAACATAGGTCCCATTATTGGGGAGTGGGTGTCCCATGGTATTTGCTTATGCTTTCCAAGCAAAAGCTGCCAAAAATTAGGACGGAGCAACTTGCAATGCCCCTTACAAGAGCCATGCAGTACAGCATATTACAAACATAAGTCCCATTATTGGGGAGTGGGTGTCCCATAGTATTTGCTTATGCCTTGCAAGCAAAAGCTGCCAAAAATAAGGATGGAGGAACTTGCAATGCTGGCACCCTGGTGGTATAGTGGTGGTGGAGGCTGAGGATAAGGAGAAGAAGATTAAACAGCCGAAACGAGGAAGCGTATACCCATGTGTGGGTGTGAAGCGGTGCATGTGAATACACCTCCCGAAATAACACAGTGGATTTGACTTTATGTTACTCTGCTGTCATTTGGTGGTGATGAGAAGACTGGCCCAATCCAGCCCTTGTTCATTTTGATAAGGGTCAGCTTGTCAGCATTGTCAGTTGACAGGCGAGTGCGCTTATCAGTTATAATTCCCCCAGCGGCACTAAAAACACGCTCCGATAACACGCTAGCGGCAGGGCAGGCCAGGACCTCCAAGGCCTACAGAGCGAGTTCATTCCAAGTGTCCAGCTTGGATACCCAATAATTAAAAGGCACAGAGGAATCAAGGAGGACGCTGGTACGATCGGCAAGGTACTCCCTCACCATCTTTTGAAACTTTCCACTGCTTGTGAGAGTACCCCGCGCCTCAGGGCCTGTAAGCTGGGCGGGTGTCAGAAAACTGTCCCAGAACGTTGACAGTGTTCCCCTGCCTCTGCTGGATTGGAGTTGCATCTCTCTCACCAGTACGCCTTGGTTGGGCAACGAACTGTGACCTCTGCCACTAGCGTCTTCAGATGGGAATTTTTTTAAGAGTTCTGCAGCAAGGGCCTTCTGGTATTGCCCCATTTTTGTAGACCTCTCCACCTCAGGAATAAGAGAGTGAAAGTTCTCCTTGTAGAGGGGGTCTACAAGTGTCACCAACCAGTAATGACTGTCACCCAACATTTTGACAACGCGAGGGTCACGGTTAAGGCAGCATAACATAAAGTCAGCCATGCGTGCCAGACTGGTAATGGGCAAGATTTCCGTGTCCTCACCAAGATGACGACTGACCATGCTCTCCTCCTCCTCTTCCTCCTCCCCCCTGTCCTCAGGCCACCCACGCTGAACCGACGGTATGACACTTGTACAGGTACTACCGTCTACAACGCATGATAGCAGCTCCTGTTCTTCCTCCTCCTCCTCCTCCTCTCCCTCATTGTCCCCCAATGCACCGAGATCAGATGAGGCTGGGCTGTGTGTAATCGCCCGCTACGGCTTCTTGATCCATCTCATCATACTCTGGCTGCAATGCCTCCTCTTTAATTCTCTGCAGAGAGCATTGCAAAAGACAGACAAGTGGGATGCTGACACTATTGATGGCGTCATCGCCACTCACCATCTTGGTGGCCTCCTCAAAGTTTGTCAGGATGGTACATATGTCAGACATCCAAATCCACTCCTGAGGTCTTATGTGTGGAGTCTGACCTGAATATCAACGGCCTTGTTGCAGCTGGTACTCCACAACTGCTCTCTTCTGCTCACAAATCCTTTGCAACATGTGGAGGGTAGAGTTCCAACGTGTGGGGACATCACACACCAGTCGGTGTGCCGGAAGCTGCAAACGTTGTTGCAACACAGCAAGGGCGGCGGAAGCTGTAGCCGATTTGCGAAAATGAGCTGACAGGCGGCGTACTTTCACGAGCAGATCTGGCAACTCGGGGTACGATTTAAGAAACCGCTGAACCACGAGGTTAAGCACATGAGCCAGGCATGGTACGTGTGTGATCTCACCTCGCCTCAGAGCCGCCACCAGGTTACGGCCATTGTCACACATGACCATGCCGGGATGTAGGTTCAGCGGTCTCAGCCACAGATCTGCCTGCTCTTTCACAGCTGTCCACAACTCACAAGCAGTGTGAGGTTTATCACCTAAGCTTATGAGTTTCAGCACAGCCTGTTGCCGCTTGGCGGAGGCAGTACTGCAATGCTTCCAGCTTGTAACTGATGTGGTGATATCTGAGATGGAGGCTGAACATGAGGAGAAGGAGGAGGATGCGCAGGAGCTGTACACTGTGGGGGCAACTCTGACTGACATAGGGCCCGCAATCCTCGGTGTGGGGAGGATGTGTTCCGTCCCAAGGTCCGACTGGGTCCCGGCTTCCACTATGTTTACCCAGTGTGCCGTCAGAGAGATGTACCGTCCCTGGCCACAAGCACTTGTCCACGTGTCCGTTGTCAGGTGGACTCTCCCAGTAACTGCGTTGTTGAGGGCACGGCAGATGATTTGGGACACGTGCTTGTGTAGTGCGGGATGGCACACCGGGCAAAATAGTGTCGGCTGGGGACCAAGTACCGAGGGACGGCCACCGCCATAAGATTGCGGAAGGATTCCGTCTCCACCAGCCTAAAAGGCAGCATTTCCAATGCAAGCAGTCATGAAATGTGCGAATTTAGGACTGTGGCCTGTGGGGCGTTAGCTGCGAATTTCCGCTTTCGTTCAAAGGTCTGGGATATGGACAATTGAACGCTGCGGTGGGACGTGGACGTGGACGTTGATGCTGTTTCTTGAGAAACTGCCATAACAAGTGAAGACTGAGAGGAGGGGGCATCTTTACATGCAGTATGGACAGGGGATTGCCTTGCACACAGAACAGGGGGTTCTATTGCACGCACAACAGTGGAAGAAGCAGTGGTGACACCCGCTGACACTGGTCGTGGACCCTGGGTTTCGCCCCACAAAGTCGGGTGCTTTGCTGCCATGTGCCTGATCATGCTGGTGGTGGTCAGGCTGGTAGTTTTGTCACCCCTGCTGATGCTGGCATGGCAGGTGGAACATATGGCCTTTTTGGGGTTATCAGCAGAGTCTTTAAAAAAATTCCAGACTCTGGAAGACTTACCGCTTGTACTGGCAACGTCCCTCGTGTTGGTGTTACGGGGAACGGTTGCCTGCCTTCTGTCTGCGGCCACCACACTGCTTCTTCCTGCCTGTTGGGGTACTCTGCCTCCCTCCCCCTGTGTGCTGCTGGCCTCACTCTGCATGTCCTCCTTCCACGTTGGGTCAGTTACTAGATCATCCACCACTTCCTCCTCTTCCACTTGCGCACCACGATCCTCCTCCTCACTTCCTGGCAATTGTGTCTCGTCATCGTCCACCTCTTGTGACAGATTGCCAACGTCGACTTCCTGTGGCCGTGGCTGTTCAAATATTTGGGCATCGCAACATGGGATCTCCTCTTCCACCACTTCAAGCGTATCAGGCGAGGGGCCCAAATATGGAAATGGACCAGTGTCCAAGTGTGGGATCACTTGCTGTCTGACGACACTCGGCATGGTGGGAGGAAGGAGCATCAGGGTGAGGAGGAGTATGCGGTCGAGACTCACGGCTACTAAGAGTTGACCGTGTGGAAGACAGACGGGAGGTGGTGGTGCCCAGGTAACAGGAAGTATTGTCTGCTATCCAATTAATAACCTGTTCACACTGATCAGTTCTCAATACTGGTGTTGTTCTGTGCTTCCCTAGTAATTCGGTCAAGAAGTTGGTTGTGGCACATTTTCACCTTGGCCACGGCCCCGTCCTCTGCACGAACCATCACCAGAATGTCCACTTCCACGTCCCTTGCCACGCGCCTTGCCCATTGTAAATGAAGTAAAATAGCTTACACTTGCACTATCAATGTAAAAAGGGTAATAAAGAGTAGATTAGAACTGTGGAAGAGGAAAACCACAGTTATTGTTTACTGGGGTATACCACACTTTTTTAAATGGAGATATTTGCGGCTGAACAGTGAGCGACACACTCAAACTGCTTTTTTTTAGATACCAAAGGCCCAAAACTGGATAGTACAGCGATTTGACCCATGGAACTGCGAAACCACACTGGGATGTCGGGCCTACACAAGACTATTTTCAACAGATATATTTTTGTGTCACAACAGTCAGGAGACACTACTGTTTTTCTTTACGGAAAAAACTACCAAAAGCTGAATAATAGAGATTTTTTACCGTGGGATGGCAAAACCACAGTTATTGTTTACTGGGGTATACCACACTTTTTTAAATAGAGATATTTGCGGCTGAACAGTGAGCGACACACTCAAACAGTTTTTTTTTTTTTAGATACAAATGGCCCAAAATGGATAATACAGAGGTTTGAACCGTGGAAGTGCAAAACAACACTTCTGTTTCTCTAGCCTACACCAGACTATTTTCAACAGTTATATTTGTGTCTGAAAAATCAGAGACACGCTTTTTTTTTGGGGGGGGGGGGGGGGACACACCAAAAGGTTAATAAGACGGGTATTTGTACAGTGTGAAGGAGGGAAAAAAAAGGAGGATTGAGATGGAAAAAAAAGGATTTTTCCTGGCCCCCGACACCTGGTGCTAAGTCCAGCAATTTCAGCAACAGGAGCACACAGGACTGTAATGCAGCGTTTGCTGGTATAACCACTGTGTCTCCTATACAGCCTGCCTGCCTGGTATCTGGGATGGATATTAGTCCTGAAAAGGACTGTTTGTTTGTTCTGGCAGCCTTTACAGACCCTACACTAACTATTTCGCAGTTTATATCTCTCCCTAAATCAGCAGCGCTGTCCCTACACTGTCTAATCCGGAGCGACTGTGTCCAAGATGGTGGCGCCCCGTTTTAAATACTCGAGGTGACGCTGTGCGGCGAGCCAATCACTGTAATGCCCACAACCAACATGGCTGCAGCATTACAGTGACTGGCTGGCAATCCCTGCATGTTCATTGGCTCTGTAAAGAGCGCCAAACATGCAGGGCGGAGACCCGAGCTCCCGCCCGAGGAACCCGGAAATGCTCGGTGCTCGCCGAACATCCCGAGTAGCAACACTAGTAAATAGACATAAAAATACAGTGCTCAAAACAATAAAGGGAATACTCAAATAACACATCCTAGATCTGAATGAATGAAATATTCTCATTGAATACTTTGTTCTGTACAAAGTTGAATGTGCTGACAACAAAATCACACAAAAATCATCAATGGAAATCAAATTTATTAACCAATGGAGGCCTGGATTTGGAGTCACCCCCAAAATTAAAGTGGAAAAACACACTATAGGCTGATCCAACTTTGATGTAATGTCCTTAAAACAAATCAAAATGAGGCTCAGTATTGTGTGTGGCCTCCACGTGCCTGTATGACCTCCCTACAACGCCTGGGCATTCTCCTGATGAGGTTAAGGATGGTCTCCTGTGGGATCTCCTCCCAGACCTGGACTAAAGCATCCGCCAACTCCTGGACAGTTTGTGGTGCAACGTGACGTTGGTGGATGGAGCGAGACATGATGTCCCAGATGTGCTCAATCGGATTCAGGTCTGGGGAACGGGCGGGCCAGTCCATAGCTTCAATGCCTTCATCTTGGAGGAACTGCTGACACACTCCAGCCACATGAGGTCTGGCATTGTCCTGCATTAGAAGGAAGCCAGGGCCAACCGCACCAGCATATGGTCTTACAAGGGTTCTGAGGATCTCATCTCGGTGCCTAATGGCAGTCAGGCTACCTCTGGCGAGCATATGGAGTGCTGTGCAGCCCTCCAAAGAAATGCCAGCCCACATCATTATTGACCCACTGCCAAACCAGTCATGCTGAAGGATGTTGCAGGCAGCAGATCGCTCTCCACGGCGTCTCCAGACTCTGTCAAGTCTGTCACATGTGCTCAGTGTGAACCTGCTTTCATCTGTGAAGAGCACAGGGCGCCAGTGGCGACTTTGCCAATCCTGGTGTTTTGTGGCAAATGCCAATTGTCTTGCACGGTGTTGGGCTGTGAGCACAACCCTCATCTGTGGACGTCGGGCCCTCATACCACCCTCATGGAGTCGGTTTCTAACCATTTGCACAGACACATGCACATTTGTGGCCTGCTGGAGGTCATTTTGCAGGGCTCTGGCAGTGCTCCTCCTGTTCCTCCTTGCACAAAGGCAGAGGTAGTGGTCCTGCTGTTGGGTTTTTGGCCTCCTATGGCCCCCTCCATGTCTCCTGGTGTACTGGCCTGTCTCCTGGTAGCGCCTCCAGCCTCTGGACACTACACTGACAGACACAGCAAACCTTCTTGCCACAGCTCACATTGATGTGCCATCCTAGATGAGCTGCAGTACCTGAGCAACTTCTGTGGGTTGTAGAGTCCATCTCATGCTACCACAAGTGTGAAAGCACAACCAACATTCAAAAGTGACCAAAACATCAGCCAGAAAGCATTGGTACTGAGATGTGGTCTGTGGTCCCCACCTGCAGAACCACTCCTTTGAGTGTGACTTGATAATTGCCAATAATTTCCATCTATTGTCTATTCCATTTGCACAACAGCATGTGAAATTGATTGTCAATCAGTGTTGCTTCCTAAGTGGACAGTTTGAATTCACAGAAGTTTAATTTACTTGGAGTTATATTCTGTTGTTTAAGTGTTCCCTTTATTTTTTGAGCAGTGTACATGATGCCTATAAAGTCTTACTTTAACCCCTTACCAACATGTGCTTTACAGATACGTCATATGTTGGCTACCTGACCTTGGCTGTTAGAGACAGATAATGGCTGATTATCGCAGCCATCATCTTCCGGGAAAGATGCAGGATCGGCTTGCGAGCAGATGATGGCTGTGATGATCAGTCATTATCTGCCTCTAAAAGCCAAGGGTGGAGCAGAGCTGTTAACCTGTTAAATGCCACTGTCAATCTCTGACAGCAGCATTTACTGCTCGCCCTCAGGGGGGGTGCACCATTCTATGACCGTGCGGGGTCTGCTGACAGTTCTCCTGTGAAAGTCCGTGCCTGGCGTTCATAGGGGTCTGTGATTTTCACTACACAAAGCAATACTGTAGTTTTGCTATATATTGCACAAACGATTAGATGATTGCAGGTTCAAGTCCCCTAAGAGGGCTAATAAATACAGTAGAAAGTGAAAAAGAAAAACGTTTTTAAAAATATGAAAAAAGTAAAAACATAAATTTTCAATTCACCCCCCTTTATTCCCATTGAAAATAAAGGAATAAAAATAAAAAATGAACATATTTGTTATCCCTACAAACATAAAAGTCTAATCTATAAAAATATTACATTAATTAATTTGATTGGTAAACGTAATGAGAAAAAAATCTAAACATCAGAATGCCTTTTTTTTTATGTCACAAGACTGCAATCAGAACATCATATCTCTCCCAAAAGACAAAAATAGAAAATGCTTCGGTTCTCGGAACATGGCGACACAAGCAAACTTTTTTTTTTTTACAAATTTGCAAATTTATTTTTGCCACTTAAAAAAAAACACTACATGTTTGGTATCTTTGTTACTGTAGTGACCTGGAGAATCATATTGTCAGGTCATTTTTACTGTATAGTGAACATGGTAAATAAAAACCAAAAAAATAATTGTGGAATTTAACTTTTTTTCGCAGATTTGCCGGACCTGGAATTTTTTTCCTGCTTACTGTTATATTACATTATAAGATTGATGGAGTCGTTCAAAAGTACAACTCGTCCAGCAAAAAACAAGCCCTCTTATGGCTATATCGATGGAAAAATAAAAGAGTTATGGCCTTTGGAAGAAGAGGAAAAAACAAAAACAGAAAATAGCCATATCAGGAAGGCGATAAAGGGAATCTGTCAGTAGGATCATCCCCCCTAAGCCGTCTATATGTGTATGTCGGTCATAAGCTGGATAACATGGCACCTTGATATCTGTAATCCAGTGTCTTATTCCAGAGAAATCCACGTTTTTCTGATATGTAGATGAGCTGTTCAGGACTATGGGCCGGACACTGATCTGTATGAGGATCTCCCTCCAGAGAATATTATACATGAAGGGGTATTACCTGTGTGAGACATGGAAGTAACACAGGACAATAGAGCTGTCTCCTCACAGACACATTGTTGCTTCTCTGAGCTCTGCTGTATTGTAACAATATTACAACCCTGTCTGCCTGTGAGATGGAAGCCGGAGCTGAGAGGAACCTGCAGATGTGTCCGTCCAATGGATGATTTTATATCAATATCATTTTATCAAGCTATAGCAACTAAAGGAGAATAACTGAGCCATCTTCTATCCCTGATCCTCCGGGGCCGTGTCCTTAGGCTGCTCTGCATTATTACCCTGTGATACACCCCCCTTGGTAGAGACCAGAAGAATTAGCACTACATAAAAAGACCCAAATCTCTGAAAGTGTGTGACACATTTACAAAGAACAAAATACGGACTACTCAGGGGAGCGGCGAGGATGCAATAAGAGCAAAACCTGACTCCTTGTCACCTGGTTCATGACCTCTTTAAATGGAATAAAAATGCATCATGAGAAACTGCTCATAGTAAATTTCTCTACTGTATATGAGCAGTTCAAGGCAATATTTAAAGAAGCACTCCTCCCATCAAAGTTTTGATCCTGTTAATCTATTGCAATCATCATATGATATAGCACTGTGTACTTAGAATTGCTCATTTTGCCTGTCTACACAGCTAATTCTTCTCTTTTCTCTGCTCTATGTAGAAACAGGAAGTCTCTTGTCCCTGCATTTATCATTCCCTCCAACAAGTGCGCTGCGTCCAATCCACAGCATTTACTGACCGTGAGCATGCACCCTTAGGCTGCTCTGCATTATTACCCTGTGATACACCCCCCTCGGTAGAGACCAGAAGAATTAGCACTAAATAAAAAGACCCAAATCTCTGAAAGTGTGTGACACATTTACAAAGAACAAAATACGGACTACTGAGGAGAGCGGCGAGGAGACAATAAGAGCAAAACCTGACTCCTTGTCACCTGGTTCATCACCTCTTTAAATGGAATAAAAATGCATCATGAGAAACTGCCCATAGTAAATTTCTCTACTGTATATGAGCAGTTCAAGGCAATATTTAAAGACGCACTCCTCCCAGCAAAGTTTTGATCCTCTTAACATATTGCAATCATCATATTGTACAGCACTGTGTACTTACAATTGCTCTTTTTGTCTTTCCACCCAGCTAATTCTTCTCTTTTCCATTAGGTCTATGATGTGATTAAAAACTGACTAGCTGACTCCTTCTAAGCTCTATGTATAAACAGGAGGTCAATTCTCCCTGTATGAGTCATAAGTCCCTGCAAAAGTCCCTGACATGGTGGAGGAGGGAGCAGCTGTGTCAGGAGTTGCAGGGGATGATAAATGCAGGGACAAGAGACTTCCTGTTTCTACACAGAGCAGAGAAAATAGTAGAATTAGCTGGGTAGACAGGCAAAATGAGCAATTCTAAGTACACAGTGCTATATAATATGATGACTGCAATATATTAAGAGGATAAAAACTTTGATGGGAGGAGTGCTTCTTTAATAGAACCATTTCCTTGAACAACATGTCTGCTGGTTATGGCTGATCACCAAAAACTGCATGTATTATTTTCAAGTATATTCAGATTTTATTCTTATCATGCACTAAACAAAATGATTTTCCTTTTGTGTAATCTATAAAATAAGCTTCTGCAATATTCTTCTCATCATTAAAAAACAAACTTTCCATTATATAAATAACATTGCAAAAAGTTGTTATTTGTATCTAAGTAGAAATGAGCAAAGTTTTATATGTCCAGAAAAAGAGTGAAGCTATCATTATGTTCAATCTAATGCATATACCTATAGCACATACAGTGACATGCTATTGGTCAGTTACTGGTCACATGACCTGTGCCATGCATGTGGCCAGGGTAATTCTAATATTCATATTCTGACGGCAGTTGGAAGGTGATTGTGGCAGTTGGAGACTGGCGATGGAGAAGGAGATGATGTCTGCTAGACCAGAGCAGAGCGATTTTATGGAGGACGAGGAGGTTATTTTTATCTTGGACTCATCGGACGATGAGGACAACACTTCAATCAAGATTCAACGAAGTAATGAGGAGGTTATTTTTATATTCAACTCATCGGACGATGAGGAGAACACTTCAATCAAGACTCAACGAAGTAATGAGGAGGTTATTATCTTGGACTCATCGGACGATGAGGAGAAGACTTCTATCAAGACTCAAAGAAGCAAGCGGAGAAGAATATTTTCAAGCTCCGTGAAGTCCACCGATGCACAGAGTCATCATGTGAAGGAGGACGTGAAGGAGAAGAGGCAAGCCAAGAAAAGAAACCTGGATTCTGCCTTGGAAGAAATACAGCCACTGGTCAAGATCCAGAAGAAAGATCCTCATGAAGACCAGGGATACTCAGGTAGATATACTGTGTGTGTATATATATACGGTATATATCTGTATCCATGGCACATATGGAAAGTCACACACACTAAACCTGTTCTCTAGCTTAACTTTCATTACTTTTGTTGGTGAGGAGAATAATAGAAATATTATATTATACTGTATAATGTGAAAAACATAAAAAAAATGCAAATATTTCTTGAAATTTCCATGATTTGCCATTAAACATATGAGACAAAATTGATCGCAGCATCTCACCAAGAACATCACCATTTTATTTTGACCATATGCAATAATAATATGCTAAATAGGAGCTCCTCATTCCCTTCCCTTCGCATTTCATTACTGTTTAAGTCCTTATCATTTTTTATTAATGTTCAGTAAAATGTTAACAAATATTATAAATGTGTGATTCTTATTTTCTCTAAGAATGTCGGGTTTAATTGTTTTATTTAATAAAGAATATACCAAAAAATGTTTGTCATATGTGATTTATAGATAGAGCTTGGGCTGCTGAAATCATGAAATGATCGGTTTTCCTATTTCTTTTCACCCAATTTATATCTGGATGACATATATCTCAGCTATCTTACCTCCAAGAGCCATAACCTTTACTTTTCGTTTTCATACCCCTACATTGCTTTTTTCTGGACAAGTTGTAGGTGTAAATTTATCAGAAGATCGGGAAAATATCTAAGTGGGGTGAAATTATGAGAAAAAGATTTTAGTTGCACCATGTTTTTTTTAGTTTTTCTTTTACAGTGTGCGATAAAAATGGCCTGATTGATTCTACAGGTCAATAAGATTATGGGAACCCCAAATTTTTTGTTTGGTTTATTATATATTTTACTGTTTTTAGAAATTTTTAACTTTTTTTTATTGGTTTGTGTTGCCGTTTTCTGAGACCCATAACTTGTTTTTTTCCCCAGTGATGGAGCTGTCTGAGGGATTGATTCTTTTGCAGGGAGGGACTGCAGGAGGTATCATTTTGGGACACATACAAGTTTTGGATTTTGGATCACTGTTATTCTATTTTAGGGGAGAACTGAACCATTTCAGATTGGTGGAAGGAGTTTGATTTAGTCTTTTTTTTCTTATTTTTAATAAATATTTATTTAAACTATTATTTTTTTCCCTTAAAGATCTAGGAACTGCATTCACTCAATCACTTGTGTGACACACTGTAATATTTTAGTATAGTCACATTATCGTCAAATTAACAGTCTCCTATGAAGATCTAAAGAAGTGCCGACATGATGGACATGGGGGCCTTCAGTAGCTAACAGCATTTGTGGCCGCCAGTGCACCAGTCGTCTTCTCAGAGGGGTTTCAATCACTGCCGCCGGGAATGACAGAACCTGCGTGAGATTTCGGACAGGGGAGGCAGGTCCCACAGTGTCACACAGTTTACATAGAGAGATTAGTGTATGATGGGTATAACGTTTGTGTCTTTTCATATAGCTTGTGTATGAGGTGTAATGTATGTAGATGTTTTATAATTAGTGTTGAGCATTCCGATACTGAAATATCGGGTATCGGCCGATATTCGCGGTATCGGAATTCCGATACTTAATTCCGATACTATTGCAATATCGTATACCGGAATCGGAAGTTCCCATAATGCAATGAGACATTTTCATTTTATTCAGCCAATGAGGATCCTAAGAAGTGTGGGCACATCCTGTTAGGCATGTAGGCATCTTAACTAATGGCATGGCTGTGATTGGCTGCTGAAATGATGTCATGATGCACTATAAAAGCCACCGCCGCCATTTTGAGCTCACTCTGCTGTGAATTCAGTTAGGGATAGGACGCTGTTGTTCTGAGGGACAGTTTTAGCTACCTATTTGCTCTATACTGCTTTACCCAAGCTACTTTCTAAATCACTGTGCCTTGCAGTGCTAGTGCACAGTTCCCTGTGCTGTTCACCGCTATCTGCAAGGTCTGTGTGTGTGAGTGCAGCTCACCCTGTAGTGTGTGCTTCAGCCAAGTCTGGTTGTAGTGCACTCAGTGTGTGTCACTGCCTCATACATTGTCCTTTTTTGCCAATTCATAATTTTTCCTGATATCTCCTATTAGTGTGGTGGTTCCATCTGTATTCAGCTAAATTGGTTCCAAACACACTATATAGGAGTAGATAGAGAAATTTTTTTCCGTCTTGCAGCACTAGTGCACAGTGCTCTGCATCTGTACTGTTCACCGCTGTCTGCAAGGTCTGGTGTGTGAGTGCAGCTCACCCTGTAGTGTGTGCTTCAACCCCGTCTGGTTGTAGTGCACTCAGTGTGTGTCACTGCCTCATACATTGTCCTTTATTGCCAATTCATAATTTTTCCTGATATCTCCTATTAGTGTGGTGGTTCCATCTGTATTCAGCTAAATTGGTTCCAAACACACTATATAGGAGTAGATAGAGAAATTTTTTTCCGTCTTGCAGCACTAGTGCACAGTGCTCTGCATCTGTACTGTTCACCGCTGTCTGCAAGGTCTGGTGTGTGAGTGCAGCTCACCCTGTAGTGTGTGCTTCAACCCCGTCTGGTTGTAGTGCACTCAGTGTGTGTCACTGCCTCATACATTGTCCTTTATTGCCAATTCATAATTTTTCCTGATATCTCCTATTAGTGTGGTGGTTCCATCTGTATTCAGCTAAATTGGTTCCAAACACACTATATAGGAGTAGATAGAGAATTTTTTTCCGTCTTGCAGCACTAGTGCACAGTGCTCTGCATCTGTACTGTTCACCGCTGTCTGCAAGGTCTGGTGTGTGAGTGCAGCTCACCCTGTAGTGTGTGCTTCAACCCCGTCTGGTTGTAGTGCACTCAGTGTGTGTCACTGCCTCATACATTGTCCTTTATTGCCAATTCATAATTTTTCCTGATATCTCCTATTAGTGTGGTGGTTCCATCCATATTCAGCTAAATTGATTCCAAACACACTATATAGGAGTAGATAGAGGAGCCTTTCTGCAGCATTGGGCCCTGCAGCCCCAGCCAGATTAGTATTAGCCTATTTTTTGCAGCCTCATCTATTGCATTGTAGGTTACCTTCCTACATTGTAATAGCTACAAAAAGTTTGTGATACTATCGTTATTACATCTTTAGGCACATCCAGTGTCTTTTTGTGACAAAAAAAACCTAAATAAAGTTCACCAAACACTCCACTTTACAGTTGTGTAGGCCACATTAGCTCATATTAAAGTCTAGTCCACACTTTATAAAATTAGTGTTTCTTATACCTGTTAGCAGCTGTTCAGGAATAAGCACACTAAGCCCTTAGTACTTTTCTGCCTATCTTTATCAGTCTACCAAGATGAAGAAGGCAGGGAGTAAGGCATGTGGTCGTGGTCGTGGGCGTGGGCGTGGAGTTTCTGCAGGGAGAGGACGTGAGGATTCTGTGCCTGCAGGGAGAGGACGTGGGGATTCTGTGCCTGCTGCGGGCACCAGTGACTCAGCATCCCCCAGTTTTACCAGGGAACAGTCCTTTATGCGCAGCTTTGTAGGAGCTAGCCGTACCCCACTGCTGCGCGAGGACCAAATTGAAGCCGTTGTCGGATGGATGGCAGCTAACGCATCGACTTCAATTAGTTCCAGATCCTCTCAGGTCCTGAGCACTGAAGAGCACCCATCTGTCTCTTCACCACCTGCCAAATTGCCCAGGCAGTCAGAGAGCCCTGGACAGGAGCCATCTCTACTTCTGTTCTCTGAATCTCTTGGCTTGGAAAGAGGGGGCCAGCCAAGCAGAATTCGAGAATTTGAAGAAGAGGTAGTATGCAGTGATGCGCAACCGTTTTGTCTCTCTGAATCTGAAGAGGCGGGTGGGCCAGTGCCTATGGTCAGCAGCACACCTCAGTACGCATCTGATGATGAGACTCAGGTGCCACTTTCTGGTGCGTACTGTGCTGTCGAGACTACCCAGGAGAAGCAGTTGTTTAAAGAGGGTGGTGTAGATGATGAGGTCCTTGACCCATCATGGCGTGAGGGACAGGAAGGTGGTGGGAGCAGCTCTGAGGAAGAGATTCCCCGAACGGCCCAAAAAGGAGGGAGAGGGAGGGGGCAGACTTGGTTGCCTGTAGCCTCCACTTCGGCACCCATTAGGAGCATGGCTCTTCCAAAATCCAAAGCGGGCGCTCCCAAGACTTGCAGTGCCTGGTCCTTTTTTGACACAGTTGCAGATGACATTTGCTTTGTCAAATGCAAGCTGTGTAATCAGAAGGTGAAAAGAGGGAAAAGTGTCAGCAACCTCAATACCACAAATATGTGGAAACATGTGCGGACCAAGCACGTGGTGGAGTTACACAAACACACTGAAGACCTAGGCCAACCTACAGCGCCACCTACCACCTCTTCAGCTCGTGTTGTAGCCTCTTCCTCCAGCTCACACACAGCTGGTTCGGCTTCCTCACAGGATCGCCATGGAAGAATCTCTGGCACTGTTGTACAGAGACACAGTGTAATTCCACCCACAGCACCACTTTCCCAGTCATCCTCACACTCCCAGGCCAGTCTACAGCCATCGTTAGCACAGGCATGGGAGAAAAGGCGCCCATACTCGGCAAACCACCCCCGAGCACAGGCTCTGAATGCTGGCATTGCTAAACTACTGGCCCTTGAAATGCTATCATTCAGGCTGGTGGAGACTGACACATTCCGTAACTTTATGGCATTGGCAGTCCCACAATACAACGTGCCCAGCCGCTTTTATTTCAGCAGGCAAGCCGTCCCTGCCCTGCAACATCATGTGGAGGGAAAAATTAAACATGCGCTACAAAACGCCGTCAGTAGCAAGGTCCACCTGACCACTGATGCGTGGACCAGTAAGCATGGACAGGGACGATACCTTTCCCTCACTGCCCATTGGGTAAATGTTGTGGAGCCGGGTACAGATCTTGAGAGTGGCGCTGTACGTGTTCTGCCAACTCCAAGGATTGCAGGAATCCAGTCTGTACACATTGACTCCTCCTCATACTCCAGTTCCTCTGAATCAGCGCTGCAGGAGCCGTCACGGTCTACCTCCACATCGACCCGTGAACGGTTACCTGTTATGATGACCGATATGAGCACAGCCGTGGCCAAACGTCAACAGGCCGTATTAAAATTAATTTCTTTGGGGAATCGAAGCCACACAGCGCAGGAGCTCTGGAATGCCATCAAGCAGCAGAGTGACGTGTGGTTTGTGCCAGCGAATCTCCAGCCAGGCATGGTAGTGTGTGACAATGGCCGAAATCTGGTGGCAGCTCTGGGCCTAGGCAACCTCACTCACATCCCATGTCTGGCACATGTGCTCAACTTGGTCGTGCAGAGTTTTTTGAAGGACTATCCGGATCTTGATGCACTGCTTCACAAGGTCCGCATAGAGTGCGCTCACTTGCGGCGTTCCAGCAATGCAAGATCACGCATTGCAGCTCTGCAGCGCCGATTATGTCTTCCGGAACATCGCATCATATGTGACCTACCCACCAGGTGGAATTCAACGTTACATATGTTGGAGAGGTTGTGTGAGCAGCAGGCAGCAGTAATGGAGTACCAGCTGCAGCAGGCGCAAACAAGTCGCAGTGCGCGCCGTTCACACTTCACCACCACTGAGTGGGCCTCTATGAAGGACATTTGCCACGTTTTGCGTGCCTTCGATTATTCCACGCGGATGGCGAGTGCAGATGATGCACTAGTCAGCATGACTATCCCCCTTATCTGCCTGCTTGAAAAAACACTGCAAGCACTAAGGGACGAGGTTTTGGAAGAGGTGGAGGATGAGGAGTCACAAATGCCATCTGCTTCTCTACAGTCTGCGCAACGTGGTTCCTCACAAAGGCCTAGGCAGGGGACACTTTGTGAGGAGGATGAGGAGGAGTCAATGGATGAGGAAGACATCTGTCCAGAGGAGGGAGGTACACAATGCTCTAGTAGTCAGTATCTAGAGCGAGGGTGGGGTGATGCAGAGCAGGCAGAGATCACGCCTCAAGCAGGGGACAGCGTTTCTTGGCCAGTTGGCAGTCTGCAGCACATGGTTGATTTCATGCTGCAGTGCCTCAGAAACGACCGCCGCATCGCCCACATTCTCAACACGGCTGATTATTGGGTGTCCACCCTCCTAGATCCTCGCTACCGGGACAACTTACAAAGCCTCATAACACCATTGAACCGGGAGCGTAAAATGCGGGAGTACCAAGACGCACTGGTGCATTCCATCATGTTCTCCATTCCAACCGAGAGCAGTGCTGCTAGTGCTTTACAAAGCAGCTCAGTGCGTCGAGGCAGTGGAGGAAGCTCTGCACAAAGAGGGAGCAGAAGCAGCGCCTCAGCACAAGGCAAGACCAGTATGGCCGAAATGTGGCAAAGTTTTGTGTCCCCGCCGCCACAAATGTCTACACCATCACAGACAGCTCCAGTCAGCAGGAGGCAACGTTTCCGTCAGATGGTGACAGACTACATGTCTTGCCCTCTTAGTGTACTCCCAGACGGCTCTTCTCCCTTCAAGTTTTGGGTCTGTAAGCTGGATACATGGCCAGAGCTTAGTCAGTATGCACTGGAGGTGCTAGCTTGCCCTGCTGCTAGTGTATTATCGGAACGCGTCTTTAGTGCCGCAGGTGGTGTACTAACAGACCGTCGCATGCGACTATCCTCCGATAACGTTGACCGGCTTACTTTTCTCAAAATGAACAAGGCCTGGATCTCTCATGAATTTGCCAGTCCTCTTCCAGAATAAATAATTGGTTGGCAACAGTATCCAGGTCTCCTGTTCTGTTCATGTTTCTACCACCTGAACTGTAATCCCTGAGCTCCAACACCGCCAGTTGGCGCTCGGAAGTGCCGTCTGCACAGTCAACACTTGCTGCCGTGTTATTGGGGTTCAGTAACGTCAGCTGTTCTCCTGCTGTGCGGACGGCAATTTCTCCTGATTTGTCCACATCCACTGTACTACACATTTTAAAGTTGCTCCAATTACTCCTCTGGCTCCTCTGTTTTCATTCTTATCCCTGGGCTCCAGCACCGCCAGTTGGCGCTCGGAAGTGCTGTCTGCACAGTCAACACTTGCTACCATGTTATTGGGGTTCAGTAACGTCAGCTGTTCCCCTGCTGTGCGGACGGCAATTTCTCCTGCTCTGTCCACATTCTCACTACTACAGATTTTAAAGTTGCTCCAATTACACCTCTGGCTCCTCTGTTTTCATTCTTATCCCTGGGCTCCAGCACCGCCAGTTGGCGCTCGGAAGTGCCGTCTGCACAGTCAACACTTGCTGCGGTGTTATTGGGGTTCGGTAACGTCAGCTGTTCCCCTGCTGTGTTCACGGCAATTTCTCCTGCTCTGTCCATATTCACTGTGCTACTTATTTAAAACTTGCTCCAATTACACCTCTGGCTCCTCCGTTTTTAGTATTTACCCTGGGCTCCAACACCGCCAGTTGGCGCTCGGAAGTGCTGTCTGCACAGTCAACACTTGCTGCCGTGTTATTGGGGTTCAGTAACGTCAGCTGTTCTCCTGCTGTGCGGACGGCAATTTCTCCTGCTTTGTCCACATCCACTGTACTACACATTTTAAAGTTGCTCGAATTACACCTCTGGCTCCTCTGTTTTCATTCTTATCCCTGGGCTCCAGCACCGCCAGTTGGCGCTCGGAAGTGCCGTCTGCACAGTCAACACTTGCTGCCGTGTTATTGGGGTTCAGTAACGTCAGCTGTTCTCCTGCTGTGCGGACGGCAATTTCTCCTGCTTTGTCCACATCCACTGTACTACACATTTTAAAGTTGCTCGAATTACACCTCTGGCTCCTCTGTTTTCATTCTTATCCCTGGGCTCCAGCACCGCCAGTTGGCGCTCGGAAGTGCCGTCTGCACAGTCAACACTTGCTACCATGTTATTGGGGTTCAGTAACGTCAGCTGTTCCCCTGCTGTGTTCACGGCAATTTCTCCTGCTCTATCCATATTCACTGTGCTACTTATTTAAAACTTGCTCCAATTACACCTCTGGCTCCTCCGTTTTTAGTATTTACCCTGGGCTCCAACACCGCCAGTTGGCGCTCGGAAGTGCTGTCTGCACAGTCAACACTTGCTG
Organism: Phyllobates terribilis; assembly: GCF_046119375.1. Lineage (NCBI taxonomy): Eukaryota > Metazoa > Chordata > Amphibia > Anura > Dendrobatidae > Phyllobates > Phyllobates terribilis. The sequence continues at coordinate 27,186 of NW_027364192.1, forward strand.
CCGTGTTATTGGGGTTCAGTAACGTCAGCTGTTCCCCTGCTGTGCGGACGGCAATTTCTCCTGCTCTGTCCACATTCTCACTACTACAGATTTTAAAGTTGCTCCAATTACACCTCTGGCTCCTCTGTTTTCATTCTTATCCCTGGGCTCCAGCACCGCCAGTTGGCGCTCGGAAGTGCCGTCTGCACAGTCAACACTTGCTACCATGTTATTGGGGTTCAGTAACGTCAGCTGTTCCCCTGCTGTGTTCACGGCAATTTCTCCTGCTCTGTCCATATTCACTGTGCTACTTATTTAAAACTTGCTCCAATTACACCTCTGGCTCCTCCGTTTTTAGTATTTACCCTGGGCTCCAACACCGCCAGTTGGCGCTCGGAAGTGCTGTCTGCACAGTCAACACTTGCTGCCGTGTTATTGGGGTTCAGTAACGTCAGCTGTTCCCCTGCTGTGCGGACGGCAATTTCTCCTGCTCTGTCCACATTCTCACTACTACAGATTTTAAAGTTGCTCCAATTACACCTCTGGCTCCTCTGTTTTCATTCTTATCCCTGGGCTCCAGCACCGCCAGTTGGCGCTCGGAAGTGCTGTCTGCACAGTCAACACTTGCTACCATGTTATTGGGGTTCAGTAACGTCAGCTGTTCCCCTGCTGTGCGGACGGCAATTTCTCCTGCTCTGTCCACATTCTCACTACTACAGATTTTAAAGTTGCTCCAATTACACCTCTGGCTCCTCTGTTTTCATTCTTATCCCTGGGCTCCAGCACCGCCAGTTGGCGCTCGGAAGTGCCGTCTGCACAGTCAACACTTGCTGCCGTGTTATTGGGGTTCAGTAACGTCAGCTGTTCTCCTGCTGTGCGGACGGCAATTTCTCCTGATTTGTCCACATCCACTGTACTACACATTTTAAAGTTGCTCCAATTACTCCTCTGGCTCCTCTGTTTTCATTCTTATCCCTGGGCTCCAGCACCGCCAGTTGGCGCTCGGAAGTGCTGTCTGCACAGTCAACACTTGCTACCATGTTATTGGGGTTCAGTAACGTCAGCTGTTCCCCTGCTGTGCGGACGGCAATTTCTCCTGCTCTGTCCACATTCTCACTACTACAGATTTTAAAGTTGCTCCAATTACACCTCTGGCTCCTCTGTTTTCATTCTTATCCCTGGGCTCCAGCACCGCCAGTTGGCGCTCGGAAGTGCCGTCTGCACAGTCAACACTTGCTGCGGTGTTATTGGGGTTCGGTAACGTCAGCTGTTCCCCTGCTGTGTTCACGGCAATTTCTCCTGCTCTGTCCATATTCACTGTGCTACTTATTTAAAACTTGCTCCAATTACACCTCTGGCTCCTCCGTTTTTAGTATTTACCCTGGGCTCCAACACCGCCAGTTGGCGCTCGGAAGTGCTGTCTGCACAGTCAACACTTGCTGCCGTGTTATTGGGGTTCAGTAACGTCAGCTGTTCTCCTGCTGTGCGGACGGCAATTTCTCCTGCTTTGTCCACATCCACTGTACTACACATTTTAAAGTTGCTCGAATTACACCTCTGGCTCCTCTGTTTTCATTCTTATCCCTGGGCTCCAGCACCGCCAGTTGGCGCTCGGAAGTGCCGTCTGCACAGTCAACACTTGCTGCCGTGTTATTGGGGTTCAGTAACGTCAGCTGTTCTCCTGCTGTGCGGACGGCAATTTCTCCTGCTTTGTCCACATCCACTGTACTACACATTTTAAAGTTGCTCGAATTACACCTCTGGCTCCTCTGTTTTCATTCTTATCCCTGGGCTCCAGCACCGCCAGTTGGCGCTCGGAAGTGCCGTCTGCACAGTCAACACTTGCTACCATGTTATTGGGGTTCAGTAACGTCAGCTGTTCCCCTGCTGTGTTCACGGCAATTTCTCCTGCTCTGTCCATATTCACTGTGCTACTTATTTAAAACTTGCTCCAATTACACCTCTGGCTCCTCGGTTTTTAGTATTTACCCTGGGCTCCAACACCGCCAGTTGGCGCTCGGAAGTGCTGTCTGCACAGTCAACACTTGCTGCCGTGTTATTGGGGTTCAGTAACGTCAGCTGTTCCCCTGCTGTGCGGACGGCAATTTCTCCTGCTCTGTCCACATTCTCACTACTACAGATTTTAAAGTTGCTCCAATTACACCTCTGGCTCCTCTGTTTTCATTCTTATCCCTGGGCTCCAGCACCGCCAGTTGGCGCTCGGAAGTGCTGTCTGCACAGTCAACACTTGCTACCATGTTATTGGGGTTCAGTAACGTCAGCTGTTCCCCTGCTGTGCGGACGGCAATTTCTCCTGCTCTGTCCACATTCTCACTACTACAGATTTTAAAGTTGCTCCAATTACACCTCTGGCTCCTCTGTTTTCATTCTTATCCCTGGGCTCCAGCACCGCCAGTTGGCGCTCGGAAGTGCCGTCTGCACAGTCAACACTTGCTGCGGTGTTATTGGGGTTCGGTAACGTCAGCTGTTCCCCTGCTGTGTTCACGGCAATTTCTCCTGCTCTGTCCATATTCACTGTGCTACTTATTTAAAACTTGCTCCAATTACACCTCTGGCTCCTCCGTTTTTAGTATTTACCCTGGGCTCCAACACCGCCAGTTGGCGCTCGGAAGTGCTGTCTGCACAGTCAACACTTGCTGCCGTGTTATTGGGGTTCAGTAACGTCAGCTGTTCTCCTGCTGTGCGGACGGCAATTTCTCCTGCTTTGTCCACATCCACTGTACTACACATTTTAAAGTTGCTCGAATTACACCTCTGGCTCCTCTGTTTTCATTCTTATCCCTGGGCTCCAGCACCGCCAGTTGGCGCTCGGAAGTGCCGTCTGCACAGTCAACACTTGCTGCGGTGTTATTGGGGTTCGGTAACGTCAGCTGTTCCCCTGCTGTGTTCACGGCAATTTCTCCTGCTCTGTCCATATTCACTGTGCTACTTATTTAAAACTTGCTCCAATTACACCTCTGGCTCCTCCGTTTTTAGTATTTACCCTGGGCTCCAATACCGCTAGTTGCTGCTCAGAAGTGCCGTCTGCACAGTCAACGCTTGCTCCAGTGTTATTGGGATTCAGTAACGTCAGCTGATCCCCAGCTGTGTGTCCGGCAAATTCTCCTGCTTTGTCCACATCCACTGTAGTACGGATTTAAAACCTCCTCCAAATACACCTCTGGCTCTTCTGTTTTTAGTATTTACCCTGGGCTCCAGCACCGCCAGCTGGTTCTCGGCAGTTCCATTGGCTCTTGTACCTTCTGCTACCCATCCGGGTTCCAGTACCGTCAGCTGGTTCTCGGCAGTGTCTTTGGCACGGGTACTCCCTCCTGCCCAGCCTGGTTCCAGCACGCCAGCTGTTTCCGGGTAGTGTCAACGTCACTTTGCCTCCAATGCGTTGTCCTGTCGTGTTGCGGTCGGGTTAGCCGACTCTATGGTGCCTGCAGTTTAGGTGACTCCTATGTGGGCTGCGGGATCTGGCAATGAAGGCTGGTTCCATAGTGCCAATAGGACAAGCACCCTCTGTAGGACTGTGGGTTTTGGTAACTGCGGCCGGCTCGCGGCCTTGAATTTTTTTTTACATGGGTACCTTCTGCTACCCATCCGGGTTCCAGTACCGTCAGCTGGTTCTCGGCAGTGCCTTTGGATTAGGTGCCTCCTTCTCGGTATCCAAGTTCCACCAACGTCTGCTGGTCCTTGGTAGTGCTTTCTGGCACAGGTACCTCCTGCTTAGTAACCGAGTTCCAGTAACATCAGCTGGTCCTCGGTAGTTCCATTGGCTCTTGTACCTTCTGCTACCCATCCGGGTTCCAGTACCGTCAGCTGGTCCTCGGTAGTTCCATTTGCTCTTGTATCTTCTGCTACCCATCCGGGTTCCAGTACCGTCAGCTGGTTCTCGGCAGTGTCTTTGGCACGGGTACTCCCTCCTGCCCAGCCTGGTTCCAGCACGCCAGCTGTTTCCGGGTAGTGTCAACGTCACTTTGCCTCCAATGCGTTGTCCTGTCGTGTTGCGGTCGGGTTAGCCGACTCTATGGTGCCTGCAGTTTAGGTGACTACTATGTGGGCTGCGGGATCTGGCAATGAAGGCTGGTTCCATAGTGCCAATAGGACAAGCACCCTCTGTAGGACTGTGGGTTTTGGTAACTGCGGCCGGCTCGCGGCCTTGAACTTTTTTTTTACATGGGTACCTTCTGCTACCCATCCGGGTTCCAGTACCGTCAGCTGGTTCTCGGCAGTGCCTTTGGATTAGGTGCCTCCTTCTCGGTATCCAAGTTCCACCAACGTCTGCTGGTCCTTGGTAGTGCTTTCTGGCACAGGTACCTCCTGCTTAGTAACCGAGTTCCAGTAACATCAGCTGGTCCTCGGTAGTTCCATTGGCTCTTGTACCTTCTGCTATCCATCCGGGTTCCAGTACCGTCAGCTGGTCCTCGGTAGTTCCTCAGCTTTCTTGTACCTTCTGCTACATTTCCAAGTTCAAGCTTTTTGAAATGGTTCTTGGTAATCACTCTGGATCTCCCTGACGAGGACCCTGAAGACGAGGACCCTGAAGACCAACCCTAAGAAGACGAGGACCCCGAAGACAATGACCCTGAAGACGAGGACCCTGAAGACCACCCCGAAGAAGACGAGGACCCTGAAGACCACCCCGAAGAAGACGAGGACCCTGAAGACCACCCCGAAGAAGACGAGGACCCCGAAGACGAGGACCCAGAAGACCAACCCGAAGAAGACGAGGACCCCGAAGACGAGGACCCCCGAAGACGACGACCCTGAAGACCACCCCGAAGAAGACCAAGAAGATGACCCTGAAGAAGTTGACCAAGAAGACAAAGAAGAGAAGACAAGCACCAAGATACAGAAAAACAAGAGACAGAAAACCAAGAAGCAGAAATACAAGAAGCTGCAGAACAAAAAGCGGAAGAACATTAAGCATAAGACTAAAAATCAGAGCAAAAGATAATATCTAAATTATAAGCAGAAGATGACTAAGCAGTGTATGGGGGTGAGTCCGTTCCTCCTCGTGGTGCCCCTGGAAAAGACCTGCTGCTGCAGGCCAAACTGAACGCGGACAAATCCTGTTGTAAATCTTTTGTGACGGGCAGAACGAAAGGTGTAATGTCCAACCTTTTATAGATAACAACTACAGGAATGCCTGTCACAAATAAGAATATGATGAAGAAGAAGAATATGAAGAAGATGAAGAAGTAGAATATGAAGAATGTAAAAAAAAGAATAATACGAAGAAGGTGAAGAAGAAGAAGGTGAAGAAGAAGTGGATGAAAAAGATGCTGAGGATGATGAAGGAGAAAGTGTGGGAGAAGTAAAAAAGAAGGTGAAGAGCATGGAAGTAGTGAAACATAAATATCTGACAAAATATAAAAATACTTAACATAGTTAATATTTCCGTAACTCAGAACATAATAAAAAAATATTAATTCCTGCTATTCCATTTGACTGGGCTAAACCTCTATGCCTTTATTGTCTCCCCCACCTCCCCCAATACATTCTACATTATTCTTAGTTGTTTTCCTTCATGTAGAAATAACCTACAAGGAAAGAAAGGGTTTATTTTAATTCCGATATTTATGTCCCATTGACTTGCATTGGTTTCCGGTATCGGAATCGGCGATATCCGATACTTTTTCGGTATCGGTCCGATCCAATCCGATCCGATATTTCCCGATATCGGAAGGTATCGCTCAACACTATTTATAATGTTTATGTTTTGTTTATGATCATTGGGTACAAAAATATATAACTTATTCTATTTATTGTACATGGGGTGTATGTGTGAGACTGGAATATATGTGTATAAGGTACACAATGTTATTCTGTAAATATATATCAGAAGATATATTAGTGCTACTAGGCCAGTTTTGTAGCATAATTTTCTTAAAGAAATGGCAATTGACACAATTATTTATTAAAGGGGTTAAAAAAAATAAGAAAATAATCCTTAAGCCAAATTCAGACATCCATGTGTCACTCCAAGAAAACAGACTGTGATGTATGGACTGACCGTACTTATCCTGACCCAAACTAAACAGTCTCATATATTAACACATTAACCGGCGCCATTTAGGTGAAGACTACTCATGGGGATAGCTCACATATCAATAGAACATATACAAAGAAAAGCAAATGGAGCAAAAAAAATCCCCTAATAAATTTAAAAATGGATTATAATAAAAAATATTTAAATCTTTATTAGTACAATATTAAAATCAGTTACAAAAATACAAAAAGTGCTAAATAGTATTATATGGTGAGTACACAAGAATAATGTGACACGTGCAAGTCAGGGCATAATATTCAAAAAGGATGTGATGTTAATGCATGGGTAATGAGGCTTGAGAAGCGGGGGATTATGATTAATAATAACTATGTAAAAGTAGCCATCCCCATAGAATAAACTGTGCCCCTTACTGAGCAGTGGAATAGCTAACATAAGTTAGTCCCTGGAGTGTCATAAAAGACTAACACTGCTCAGAAAGTATGAAGTCCCATATTGGGGCCATCCTTACCCATGAGATGTCAAAGCCCGACTGTCCTGTAAAATTGCCCCGATCCGCATTTCGCATGGATTGCTTCTTCAAGGGACCTGTGTATCAATCTCATCTGCTCTTTATAAACCCCCCAGACTAATAATCCCCAGGTGTGTGTGAAAGCGCTTCTAATCGGCGCATGCGGGAGGGATATCTGGCAACACCCACGTCACCTCCGACAGATATTAGGGCACAGTACGTTCCAGGAAGAATACTTCCTGAGACGTCATATGGAACGCACGGTCCTTTACAGATGCCGGGAAGTGACGGGGATCAGAGGGACTCCACCTGCGCATGCACACCCGGCGCAATAACATTACAAGTGAGTATGACACATAAATAAGGGGAATAGTAAGACAACCCTTTTCAAAGTGCACTCCCATCCCTTATCTGAAAACCTAACACTTACAATATCTAAATATATCAATTCAATTACGAATAAATTGTTTGCAGAATAAATACAGCCATAGAATTATTTAGAACATAGATAATTATAAGCAAAACAATATCCGATGATTTTTCATACCGACATCCGGATGATAATAGATTATGCTATCCAGCGTTCAAGGCTTATTTGCATTTAAGAGGAGGGGAGTCAGCACTCAAGCTTGGATGGTGGATGATATTACCGGGGGGAAAAGCACGACTAAAATAAAAAACAAAAAACATACACAATTAATACAAAAGACAAAAATAAGAAGTACAAGGTTAAAAGTTGAAATTCCAGAGAGCATAATCACAAAGCATGTAAGTGAGTCATATCCCAAGAACGGATATCACAAAAGGGACTAATAGTATGCTTGAGCATATCTGTGCAGGCACGTACCCACATATGTGCATCTATACACCTGCAAATGCATACAAGGGTATACACAATTGCGTACAGGTGTTACAAAAATGGAGAGAAGCTTAGCTTCTCATTCAATCCACTGGGAGTCATTGTCCCCAACTTGACTATCCATTTGCATTCCAGGCTTGCCAAAGCCCTCTTATGGTCACTCCCCCGGATGCCCATATGTAAGCGGTCAATGCTCACACTCATACAGGTACATATCCCTCCTCTATTTTTCCAATGTCCACCGCGTTCCCCCCATTAGCTCTGTGTCCTCAGATTGAGATTTTCTGCAAATTGGTTACGGAGGATCTCAAAGTGTTATCAAAATGCAGTAGAGATAATCTTACAAGGAAACAGAGAAAACCATTGGATGATCTTAGATCAATTACTGATGTTGTTTTTAAAGCTGCAGATAAGGGGGGCAACGTGGTAGTCTAGTCAATGGAGATTTATGAGCGGGAGGCCTTTAGACAATTAAGGGACAAGGAGGCTTATAAATCCTTATCAAGTAATCTCCAACCTGTTTTTTCTAGGGAAATTTTTCTTATTTTGGATGATGCCTTGATACAAGGCATCATTCCAAAAAAGGTTTTTGACGGACTGATGGTTGAACATCCTGTTATTCCAGCATTTTATTTACTGACAAAGGTCCATAAGAATTCTACTGTTCCACCGGGGCATCCTATTGTCTCTGGCATAGGAGGGCTATGCGATCCCATTTGTAAATTTATTGAATACTACCTGCACCCGTTGGTTAAGACGCTGTCCTCCTATGTCAGAGACACTACAGACGTCCTGAGAAGGCTTGTTGGTCTCTCAATGGAACCTGATATGTTGCTTGTAACAGCAGAAGTGGAGTCACTCTGCACTTGCATATGCCATCAACAAGGCCTAGAGGCAGTGGAATTGTAACTGACTATGAGCAACTTGGAGACGTCTTTGTGCACCCTGATTTTGGAATTATTACGGTTCATTCTGACTCACAACTATTTTATTTTTAACGACAGGTTTTTCATTCAAACAAGAGGCACTGCGAATGCTACGCAAATCTCTTTCTCGGTTATATGGAGAGAGAGATTTTCGGGGGTGGTGCAAGCGCCGCTTCCCAGGCTGGTACCGCTATATTGATGACTTGTTCATCATATGGCAGGGCAGTGCTAGTGATCTGCGGTCTTTCATGACCAGCTTGAATGATAATCATTACAACATCAAATTGACCTACAAAGTTGATGCGAGTCAGATTGACTTTTTGGATATCCAAATCAGGGTGCACACTGATGAAAAAATTACGTCTGATGTTTTCTGTACAGAGACGTCGGTAAATGCTCTGCTCCATGCTACGTCGGCCCACACACCATCCACTATATGGGCCATTCCGGTGGGTCAGTTTTTCAGAATGCGGCGTATATGTTCCACTGAGGAAATGTTTGAGTATCAGGCCAATGATTTACGGTCCAGGTTTATTGCAAGAGGTTATAGCAATAGATGCATAAAAAGGAGTTATAATCGGACTAAGAATACTACCCACATACAACTTCTGGCAGATCCGGGTATTCATAGAAGAAATAAGAAATCGGAATCAGTGGTCAGATTCATTTCCACGTACAACAATCAGTGGGAGGGTATGTGTCGCATTGTTCAAAAACACTGGTCAATTCTAAAAACAGAACCAACGATTGGTGCATCTGTACCGGATCGTCCATTATTAACAGCAAGAAGCAGAAACATTAAAGATCTAATAGTGAGGAGTCACTATGTCCCAAAAGTGTCATCTCTGCCCTTTAATATGGGCGTACTGAAGCGAGGATGTTTTCCATGTGGCTCATGCTTAGCCTGTCGAAATGTGGTCAGGGCTACCACATTTCTCTCGGCTGATGGTAAACAGGAGTATAAAATCCTCAACTATATATCATGCAGCATGGACCATGTGGTATATCATGCCACGTGTCCTTGTGACATGATATATATAGGACTGATATCACGCGAATTGCATGTACGCGTAAGGGAACGCGTTGCAGACATATGTTCTGCAATTAATGCAACTGATGTTTCATCTCTTAAGACTATGTCTTGACATTTTAGACTATGTCATGGTTCAGACCCCGATGGCCTTAAAGTTCGAGGCATTGACCGCTTACATATGGGCATCTGGGGGGGTGACCACAAATGGGTATTGGCACGCCTGGAATGTAGATGGATAGTCAAGTTGGGGACAACGACTCCCAGTAGATTGAATGAGAAGCTAAGCTTCTCTCCATTTTTGTAACACCTGTACGCAATTTTGTATACCCTTATATGCATTTGCAGGTGTATATGTGTACTTATGTGGGTACGTGCCTGCACAGATATGCTCATGCATACTATTAGTCCCTTTTGTGATATCCGTTCTTGGGATATGACTCACTTACATGCTTTGTGATTATGCTCTCTGGAATTTCAACTTTTAACCTTGTACTTCTTATTTTTGTCTTTCTTTTTGTGTATTAATTGTGTATGTTTTTTGTTGTTTATTTCAGTAGTGCTTTTCTCCCCGGTAATATCATCCACCATCCAAGCTTGAGTGCTGACTCCCCTCCTCTTGAATGCAAATAAGCCTTGAACGCTGGATAGCATAATCTATTATCATCCCGGATGTCGGCATGAAAAATCACTGGATATTGTTTTGCTTATAATTATCTATGTTCTAAATAATTCTATGGCTGTATTTATTCTGCAAACAATTTATTCATAATTGAATTGATATATTTAGATATCGTAGGTGTTAGGTTTTCAGATAAGGGATGGGAGTGCACTTTGAAGAGGGTTTTCTTACTATTTCCCTTATTTTTGTGTCATACTCACTTGTAATGTTATTGCGCCGGGTGTGCATGCGCAGGTGGAGTCCCTCTGATCCCCGTCACTTCCCAGCATCTGTACAGGACCGTGCGTTCCATATGACGTCTCAGGAAGTATTCTTCCTGGAACGTACTGCGCCCTAATATCTGCCGGAGGTGATGTGGGTGTTGCCAGATATCCCTCCCGCACGCGCCGATTAGAAGCGTTTTCACACACACTTGGGGATTGTTAGTCTAGGGGGTTTATAAAGAGCAGATGAGATTGATACACAGGTCCCTTGAAGAAGCAATCCAAGCGAAATGTGCATCGGGGCAATTTGACAGGACAGTCGGGCTTTGATATCTCATGGGTGAGGATGGCCCCAATATGGGACTTCATACTTTCTGAGCAGTGTTAGTCTTTTATGACACTCCAGGGACTAATTTATGTTAGCTCTTCCACTGCTCAGTATGGGGCACAGTTTATTCTATGGGGATGGCTACTTTTAGATAGTTATTATTAATCATAATCCCCCTCTTTTCAAGCCTCATTACCCATGCATTAACATCACATCCTTTTTGACTATTATGCCCTGACTTGCACGTGTCACATTATTCTTGTGTACTCGCCATATAATACTATTTATCATTTTTTGTATTTTTGTAACTGAAATATTGTACTAATAAAGATTTAAATACTTTTTATTATAATCCATTTTGAAATGCTTTAGGGGATTTTTCTGCTCCATTTGCTTTTCTTTGTATATGGTCTCATATATGTCTACAAGGCTGTGGAATTTGGGCCAGGAGAGCTGCGGCCAGTCCGGGCAACTCTTGCAGAGCTGAGTTTAGGTCCATTTACACTGCACAATTATCATGACTGAGCATTGCTAGGAACGCTTGTATCACTATAATCATGCAGTGTGAACAGGCTGCCGATCACAGAGATCATCGTTCTCAGCAGCACCTAATCCTATATAAAAAGGACTCGCACTGCTGGGAACAATGGCAGCCTATGTGCACTGGTCTATCACAGGTCGTTCCGTGCACATCTGAATTATGGTTATCAAGTTCTTTTTCCCCAGTGCGCAGCTGCCTGCTTATGATTGGTCAGCATCCATCAGAAGGAAGAAGACTCTGACCAATGAAATCTCTCTGATCAAGCCCATTTGGCCAAATGCTTTGATTGCTAACATCTCTGCAACAGAGAGGCAAAATTAATATATGTATGTATGTATATATATATACAGGGTGGGCCATTTATATGAATACACCTAAATAAAATGGGAATGGTTGGTGATATCAACTTCCTGTTTGTGGCACATCAGTATATGGGAGGGGGAAAACTTCCAGATGGGTGGTGACCATGTCAGCCATTTTGAAGTTGGCCATTTTGGATCCAACTTTATTTTTTTCAATGGGAAAAGGGTCATGTGACACATCAAACTCATTGAGAATTTCATAAGAAAAACAATGGTGTGCTTGGTTTTAATGTAACTTTATTCTTTCATGAGTTATTTACAAGTTTATGTCCACTTATAAAATGTGTTCAAAGTGCTGCCCATTATGTTGGATTGTCAATGCAACCCTCTTCTCCCACTCTTGACACACTGATAGCAACATCGCAGAAGAAATGCTAGCAGAGGCTTCCAGTATCCATTGTTTCAGATGTGGAACATCTCGTATTTTCACAGCATAGACAATTGCCTTCAGATGACCCCAAAGATAAAAGTCTAAGGGGGTCAGATTGGGAGACCTTGGCGGCCATTCAACTGGCCCACGACGACCAATCCACTTTGCAGAAAACTGTTCATGTAGGAATGCTCGAACCTGACGCCCATAATGTGGTGGTGCACCATCTTGTTGGAAAAACTCAGGGAACGTGCCATCTTCAGTGCATAAAGAGGGCAACACATCATCATGTAGCAATTTCAGATATCCAGTGGCATTGAGGTTTCCATTGATGAGGAATGGCCCCACTATCTTTGTACCCCATATATCACACCATACCATCAATTTTTGTGTTCCAACAGTCTTGGAGGGATCTATCCACTGTGGGTTAGTGTCAGACGAATAGCGGTGGTTTTGTTTGTTAACTTCACCATTCACAAAAAGTTTGCTTAATCATTAAACATAATGTACTGTGTAAACTGAGGGTCCTGTTCCAATTTTTGTTTTGCCCATTCTGCAAATTCAGTTCGCCGATCTGGGTCATCCTCGTTGAGATGCTGCAGCAGCTGGATTTTGTAAGGGTGCTATTTGTGAGTAGCTAATATCCGCCAAAGGGATGTTCGACTGATGCCACTCTCCAGTGACATGCGGCAAGTGCTACGCTGTGGGCTCTTGCTGAATGAAGCTAGGACAGCCATTGATGTTTCTTCATTAGTGACAGTTTTCTTGCGTCCACATTTTGGCAAATCCAACACTGAACCTGTTTTACAAAATTGAGTAAGCAGTTTGCTAACTGTAGCATGGGAGATGGGTGGTCTTGGAGGGTGTCTTGCATTGAAATCTGCTGCAATGACCCGGGTACTGCGGTCACCAGACATCAACACAATTTCTATCCACTCCTCATGTATTAACCACTGCGACATGTCAATGGCTGTAAATAAAGAGAAACTTGATAGCAACTCATGAAAGAATAAAGTTCCGTTAAAACAAAGCAAACCATTGTTTTTCTTATGAAATTCTCCATAAGTTTGATGTGTCATATGACTCCCTTCTCATTGTAAAAAATAAAGTTGGACCCAAAATGGTTGACTTCAAAATGGCCGCCATGGTCACCACCCATCTGAAAAAGTTTTCCCCCTCCCATATACTAATGTGCCACAAACAGGAAGTTGATATCACCAACCATTCCCATTTTATTTAGGTGCATCCATATAAATGGCCCACCCTGTGTATATATGTATAAATATATATATATATATATATATATATATATATATATATATATATATATATATATATATACCCACACACATACAGTGGCATGTAAAAGTCTGGCACCCCTGTTCAAAATTATTGTTATTGTGAACAGTTAAGTAAGTTGGAGGTTAAATGATCTTTAAAAAGCTGAATTTGAAAAGAGACTGGTCTCAACAAATGGATGATGATCCTAAACACACATCAAAATCTACAATAGACTGACTAGGCGCAAGCTGAAGGTTTTACAATGGCCTACACAGTCTCCTGATCTGAACATCATTGAAAATCTGTGGCTAGACCTCAGAATAGCAGTGCATGCAAGACGACCCAGGAATCTCACAGAACTGGAAGAATTTTCCAAGGAAGAATGGATGAAAATCCCTCAAACAAGAATTGGAAGACTCTTGGCTGGCTACAACAAGTGTTTGCAAGCTGTGATACTTTCAAAGGGGTTGCTACTAGGTATTATCTATGCAGGGTGCCCAAACTTTTGCATTGGCCCATTTTCCTTTTTGTAATTTTTAAAATGTAAAAAATAGCAATATATATATAAATATATATTTTTTGCCTAGAAAATAAAGCAAATGTGTCATCTTTAACGTCAGGCCTTTTAGAGATCACTTCATCTTCAACTTGCTTAACTGTTCACAACAACAGTCATTTTGAACAGGGGTGCGCAATCTTTTACATGTAATTGTATTTAGTATATGAATATATGAAAGATTTATTCTGCTATACAGCCACTATTACATCGTGTGTCCATTTCAAGAGGAAACATTTGGTAAAAGGTCCCCTTTAATTTATTGGGAACCTGTCATCTGATTCATGCTGCCCAGATCACAGCAGTCATGCAGCCAAGTATTTTTCCTCTGCAAGGCTCTGGCATTTTAGAGAAGATGTACTCTAACACAGTGTTCCCCAACTCCGGTCATCACAGCCACCAATAGGTCATGTTTTTAGGATTTTCTTAGTATTGCCCAGGTAATAATTCCATCACCTGTGCAATATTAAGGAAATCCTAAAACATGACCTGTTGGTAGGTCAACTGGTGACCATAACAAAAGATGAGACTAGTCTGACACCACACCCAGATGGCTTTTTCCAGTGCTGCTAGAGGTGATTGACTGGTCTCTCCCTCGTGTGTGTAGATAGGTAGCAGCAGGCCCGGACTGGCAAGTTGCAGAGGCGGGCAGATGCCCAGTGGGCCGGCGGCTGTGACCTACAAAGTGGGCTGCTGGCCCTTTAAAACTTCTGAATTAAGGTCCTGTGTGCATGCACTCTTTCGCTTGCACATGGTGACAAGGGCCGGGAAAGCCCTTGTCAGCGTGTGGCTGCAACTGCGTCCCTAGTCAGCGTGCTCGCAGCTGCAGGCCCCTGTCAGCGTGCTCGCAGCTGCGGCCCCTGTCAGCATGCACGCAGCAGCGGTCCCTGTCAGTGTGTGCGCGGCCCCTGTCAGTGTGCACTGCAGTGGCGGCCCTTGTGCTGTGTGCAAGCATGACAGCACTCGCACACAGGGCCTTAATTCAGCAGTTTGAAAGGGCCGCTGCAGCGTGTTCAGGGCTCTTAGAACATTGGGCTCTACTCACTAACCCCAGGAATCTGCTCCTCTGAATGTCTGACCCACTACAGCTTTTCATTCACTGGGTGCGTGCCAAGAACAGCCGTCCAGGAACAGCAACCACCTTCTTTGACGACTTCACTACCTGGCTGCTTCATTTCCTTTCCGCTGACATCCCCACTATCATCATGTGTGACTTCAACATCCCCATTGACACTTTCCACTCATCTGTCTCCAAGTTTCTATCCCTCATTTCCTTCTTTGGCCTTGCTCAATGGTCTTCAGCCCTCACTCACAAAGATGGCCACACACTTGACCTCATCTTCACCCGCCTCTGTTCCCTATCTAACCTCTCTAGCTCACTTCTCCCTCTTTCTGACCACAACCTACTCACATTCTCTTCCCTCTCCTCTCCAGGTGCACAAGCCCCACCCCACAAACTTGCATACCCTCGCAGAAATCTCAAACACCTTGACCTACACTCACTCTCTGAATCCCTTCTCCCTCTTACAGACATAAGTTCCTTACACAATGCAGATGCTGCTGCCACTTTATATAACACAACAGCCGTAGCTCTAAATTCTTCGCTCCCTCACACATACCACAGCTCGCCCACTCAACCAACAATCCTGGCACACCAACCTGACTAAAGAACTGCGAAGGGCCTCCAGGGTTGCTGAGCGGAAATGGAAAAGGTCCCATTCCAGCGAGCACTTCATTGAATTCAAACAGTCCCTCACTACCTTCAAGTCCACACTCACTACAGCAAAAAAAACATACTTCTCATCTCTCATATCCTCCCTGTCTAACAACCCTAAACAGCTATTCAAAACTTTCAATTCTCTCCTCCGTCCCCCAGCACCTCCTCCCTCTCCTCTCATCTCAGCCGAAGACTTTGCCTCATTCTTCAAGCAGAAGATTGACACCATTAGACAAAGCTTTTGCCTAAAGTCCCCACAGCCCCTCCTCATAATTACTCAACCATCCTCCTCCAAAACCAGCTTCTCCACCATTACGGACGATCACCTCTCCTCTTTACTTTCCAAATCACACCTCACCACCTGCGAACTTAATCCAATCCCGTCCCACCTCATCCCTAACCTCACTACAGTCTTCATCTCAACCCTAACCCACCTTTTCAACCTGTCACTAACTGGTGTCTTCTCCTCATGCTTCAAACATGCCTCGATCACACCCATTCTCAAAAAACCCTCCCTTGATCCATCCTCTCTGTCTAGCTATCGCCCCATATCACTTTTCCCTCCTCCTGGACCTGTTATCTGCCTTTGACACAGTGGACCATTCCCTCTTACTACAGACTCTCTCTTCTCTTGGCATTAAAGATTTGGCCCTATCTTGGATCTCCTCGTACTTAACAGACAGGACATTCAGCGTCTCCCACTCACACACCACCTCCTCATCTCGCCCCCTATCTGTCGGTGTCCCCCAACGTTCAGTCCTAGGACCCCTGCTCTTCACAATCTACACCTTTGGCCTGGGACAACTCATAGAGTCCCATGGCTTTCAGTATCACCTCTATGCTGATGACACACAGATCTACCTCTCTGGATCCGATATCTCCTCCCTACTAACCAAAATCCCACAATGTCTGTCCGCTATCTCATCCTTCTTCTATGACAGATTTCTAAAATTTAACATGGACAAAACTGAATTCAGCAACTTTCCGCCATCTCACTCAACCCTCCCCAACTGACCTATCCATCAAAGTCAATGGCTGCCCACTCTCCACAGTCCTGCAAGCCCGCTGCCTCGGTGTAACCCTGGACTCTAACCTCTCCTTTAAACACATATCCAAGCCCTTTCCACTTCCTGCTGACTCCAACTCAAAAATATCACCCGGATCCGCACATTCCTCAACCACGAATCTGCAAAAACACTAGTGCACGCCCTCATCATTTCCCGCCTCGACTACTGCAAACTCTTGCTCTGTGGCCTCCCTTCTATCACTCTCGCACGCCTCCAATCTATCCTAAACTCTGCTGCCCAACTAAACCACCTGTCTCCCTGCTATTCCCCGGCCTCTCCTCTCTGTCAATCCTGTCACTGTCTCCCCATTGCCCAGAAACTCCAGTTCAAAACCCTAACCATGGTATACAAAGCCATCCACAACCTGTCTCCCCATACATCTGTGACCTAGTCTCCCGGCACTTACCTACATGCAACCTCCTATCCTCTCAAGATCTTCTTCTCTACTCCCCTCTTATCTCCTCTTCCCACAATCGCATACAAGATTTCTCTCGCGCATCCCCCCTACTCTGGAACTCTCTACCCCAACACATCAGACTCTTGCCTACCATGGAAACCTTCAAAAGGAACCTGAAGACCCACCTCTTCCGACAAGCCTACAACCTGCAGTAACCCTCGCTCCACCATTCTCTGCACGGCCAACTCTGCCCTCACCTACTGTATCCTCACCCATCCCCTGTAGATTGTGAGCCCTCATGGTCAGGGACCTCGCCGACTTGTATTGTTCAAAATTTATTGTAATTGTTTGTGCTATGTATATCCCTTTCACATGAAAAGCACCATGGAATGAATGGCGCTATAATAATAAATTATAACAATAATAATAATAGTATAATGGTGTCTTAATTATAATGTAGAGTTGTGTATATACAGTGTAGAGATGTTTATATAGTATGGTGCTGTGTATATACTATAGTATATAGTGTGGAATCCACATTATATACATGGGCATATCTCTGCATTAAATAGTATATACACAGCTCCAGTCTATATTCTTTTGCACAGTATAGAGAGTGGAGCTGTGTATATAATTGATTGTAGTATATATTGTGGAGCTGTATATGCTATGTTGAAAAAAGCAGAGGGCTCTTTATTAGCCCACGTGGCAATGTTTTGGATCCATAACAGAACGTTTCTGTGCTGTGGAACCGAAATGTTACCACATGGGCTAATAAAGAGTCCTCCGCTTAAGATTTGGTGTTGCTCAGTTTTATATATACAGTATATATACTACCTGCGTGGTGCAAATCTAAGTATCTGTATATATACACTGCACAGTACCACTTCTCCTGTCCTGTGTATATATACTGCACAGTACCACTTCTCCTGTCCTGTGTATATATACTGCACAGTACCACTTCTCCTCTCCTGTGTATGTTGTAACAGAGTCACTGGTAGGATCTATGAGGGGAGGTTTGTGTCACACAGATTGATAGCCTGTGTGAACTGAAACCAATTAACTTTCTGCCAGCATGTTATATGCTGGAGGGTTAACTCATTTAAAAGGGTGTTCTTTTATGGGAATGACGTAGAGATGGGAGGGAAGTCATTCCCCCTATCTCGCCTCAGGGTATGGCTGAGCAAGTTTTAAATGCTCAGTCAGCTTTGTTTCTGTGGAGTGTGTGTGGTCTGGAGAGTGAAGTCTCCAGGCTATGTTTGGGTGAAACCAGAGAGCAACACCAGAGGACTGGTGTTGCTGAAGACTTCACTGTGCTGCTTGCAGCAGCAGAGCCTCGCTCACTATTGGACTCTGTCATACCTTATCTTTTGTTTTCCTGTTAACCCCAAGAGGGACTGTTTACTTTTTATGGGACGCTGCTGGAGTTTATGCCACACAATAAACCCGAAGACAGTTTACCCAAACCGTGTGTCCTGTGTCTGCCTCCGGAGAGCCGAGCAAGTCGTCTTTCCACAGTATACACTGCACAGTACCACTTCTGTCCTGTATATATAAACTGCACAGTACCACTTCTCCTGTCTTGTATATATACTATAGAGTACCACCCCTCCTGTCCTGTATATATACACTGCACAGTACCACTTCTCCTGTCCTGTATATATACACTGCACAGTACCACTTCTCCTGTCCAGTATATTTATACTACACAGTATCACTTCTCCTGTCCTGTATATATACTGTACAGTACCACCCCTCCTGTCCTGTATATATACACTGCACAGTACCACTTCTCCTGTCCTGTATATATATACTGCACAGTACCACTTCTCCTGTCCTGTATATACAGTATATACTGCACAATACCATTTCTCCTGCCCTGTATATATACACTACACAGTGCCACTTCTGTCCTGTGTATATACACTGTACAGTACCACTTCTCTTGTCCTGTATATATAAACTGCACAGTACCACTCTCCTGTCCTGTATATATGCACTGCACAGTAGCACTTCTCATGTCCTGTATATATACACTGCACAGTACCACTTCTCCTGTCCTGTATATATACACTGCACAGTACCACTTCTCCTGCCCTGTATATATAAACTTCACAGTGCCACTTCTGTCCTGTGTATATACACTGTACAGTACCACTTCTCCTGCACTGTATATATACACTGCACAGTACCATTTCTCCTGCCCTGTATATATACACTGCACAGTACTACTTCTGTCCTGTGTATATACACTGCACAGTACCACTTCTCCTGTCCTATATATATATACTGCACAGTACCACTCCGCCTGTCCTATATATATATACTGCACAGTACCACTCCGCAGGGCCGGCGTCAGCACCCGGCGCACCCGGGCAAATGCCGGGGCCCTGAGCAGGCAGAGGGGCCCACTGGCGGTCGCGCACCCCGCTGGGCTATGGGCGGAGGAGAGCGGTGTCAGCGCCCGCCCTTCTCTGCCGCTTGCTCAGGGCCCCGGCAGCCGGATACTTACCTCTCCCCGTGCCTCCGCAGATCAGCTGTCTTCCTGCTCTGCGCTCCCTGTGACGTCTCAGGTCAGAGGGCGCGGTGACGTCTTTACACCGCGCCCTCCCCTGAGCCGTCACAGGGAGCGCTGAGCGGGAAGACGCCGACAACGCTGGAGTTCGGAGCCGAGCAGCGAGCGGCGGGCAGCAGGCAGCGGGCAGCAGGTAGCAGGTGAGGAGAAGGGAGGTGAGTATTTGATTTTTTTTTTTTTTTTAATGTATGGAGGCATGGGGCATTATAAAGAGGGGAGGGGGGGCATCCTTCATGGAGCATTATAAAGAGGAGGGGTGACAGCCTGCATGGGGCATTATAAGGTGGGGAACAGCCTGCATGGGGCATTATAAAGAGGGGGGATTCCTGCTTGGGGCATTATAATGAGGAGGGGTGACAGCCTGCATGGGGCATTATAAGGTGGGGACCAGCCTGCATGGGGCATTATAAAGAGGAGGGGTGACAGCCTGCATGGGGCAGTATAAAGAGGAGGGGTGACAGCCTGCATGGAGCATTATAAAGAGGAGGGGTGACAGCCTGCATGGGGCATTATAAAGAGGGGGGGCAGCCTGTATGGGGCATTATGTGGGGGGTAAAAGCCTGCATGGAGCATTAAAAGGGGGGGCCTGTATGGGGCATTATGTGGGGGGGAACAGCCTGCATGGAGCATTATAAAGAGTGGAGGGGGGGCATCCTCCATGGAGCATTATAAAGAGGAGGGGTGACATCCTGCATGGGGCATTATAAAGAGGAGGGGTGACAGCCTGCATGGGGCAGTATAAAGAGATGGGGTGACAGCCTGCATGGGGCATTATAAGGTGGGGAACAGCCTGCATGGGGCATTATAAAGAGGGGGGGATTCCTGCTTGGGGCATTATAATGAGGAGGGGTGACAGCCTGCATGGGGCATTATAAAGAGGAGGGGTGACAGCTTGCATGGGGCAGTATAAAGAGATGGGGTGACAGCCTGCATGGGGCATTATAAGGTGGGGAACAGCCTGCATGGGCCATTATAAAGAGGGGGGGATTCCTGCTTGGGGCATTATAATGAGGAGGGGTGACAGCCTGCATAGGGCATTATAAGGTGGGGACCAGCCTGCATGGGGCATTATAAGGGGGGGACATCCTGCATGGGGCATTATAAAGAGGAGGGGTGACATCCTGCATGGGGCATTATAAAGAGGAGGGGTGACAGCCTGCATGGGGCAGTATAAAGAGGAGGGGTGACAGCCTGCATGGAGCATTATAAAGAGGAGGGGTGACAGCCTGCATGGGGCATTATAAAGAGGGGGGGCAGCCTGTATGGGGCATTATGTGGGGGGTAACAGCCTGCATGGAGCATTAAAAGGGGGGGCCTGTATGGGGCATTATGTGGGGGGGGACAGCCTGCATGGAGCATTATAAAGAGGGGAGGGGGGGCATCCTCCATGGAGCATTATAAGGAGGAGGGGTGACATCCTGCATGGGGCATTATAAAGAGGAGGGGTGACAGCCTGCATGGGGCATTATAAAGAGGAGGGGTGACAGCTTGCATGGGGCAGTATAAAGAGGAGGGGTGACAGCCTGCATGGGGCATTATAAGGTGGGGAACAGCCTGCATGGGGCATTATAAAGAGGGGGGGATTCCTGCTTGGGGCATTATAATGAGGAGGGGTGACAGCCTGCATGGGGCATTATAAGTTGGGGACCAGCCTGCATGGGGCATTATAAGGGGGGGACATCCTGCATGGGGCATTATAAAGAGGAGGGGTGACATCCTGCATGTGGCATTATAAAGAGGAGGGGTGACAGCCTGCATGGGGCAGTATAAAGAGGAGGGGTGACAGCCTGCATGGAGCATTATAAAGAGGAGGGGTGACAGCCTGCATGGGGCATTATAAAGAGGGGGGGCAGCCTGTATGGGGCATTATGTGGGGGGTAACAGCCTGCACGGAGCATTAAAAGGGGGGGGCCTGTATGGGGCATTATGTGGGGGGGAACAGCCTGCATGGAGCATTATAAGGGGGGGGCAGCCTGTATGGGGCATTATGTGGGGGGTAACAGCCTGCATGGAGCATTAAAAGGGGGGGCCTGTATGGGGCATTATGTGGGGGGGAACAGCCTGCGTGGAGCATTAAAAGGGGGGGGCAGCCTGTATGGGGCATTATGTGGGGGGTAACAGCCTGCATGGAGCATTAAAAGGGAGGGGCCTGTATGGGGCATTATGTGGGGGGTAACAGCCTGCATGGAGCATTATAAGGGGGGGACAGCCTGTATGGGGCATTATGTGGGGGGTAACAGCCTGCATGGAGCATTATAAGGGGGGGACAGCCTGTATGGGGCATTATGTGGGGGGTAACAGCCTGCATGCAGCATTATATGGGGACCGGTATCCTGTATGGAGCGTTATATGGGGGCCAGTATCCTGTATGGAGCGTTATATGGGGGCCAGTATTCTGTATGGAGCCTTATATGGGGGCCAGTATTCCGTATGGAGCCTTATATGGAAGCCAGTATTCCGTATGGAGCCTTATATGGGGGCCAGTATTCCATATGGGGGCCAGAATTCCGTATGGAGCCTTATATGGGGGCCAGTATTCCGTATGGAGCCTTATATGGGGGCCAGTATTCCTTATGGAGCCTTATATGGGGGCCAGTATTCCTTATGGAGCCTTATATGGGGGCCAGTATTCCGTATGGAGCCTTATATGGGGGCCAGTATTCCGTATGGAGCCTTATATGGGGGCCAGTATTCCGCATGGAGCCTTATATGGGGGTCAGTATTCCGCATGGAGCCTTATATGGGGGTCAGTATTCCGCATGGAGCCTTATATGGGGGTCAGTATTCCGCATGGAGCCTTATATGGGGGTCAGTATTCCGCATGGAGCCTTATATGGGGGTCAGTATTCCGCATGGAGCCTTATATGGGGGTCAGTATTCCGCATGGAGCCTTATATGGGGGCCAGTATTCCGTATGGGGCCTTATATGGGGGCCAGTATTCCGTATGGGGTCTTATATGGGGGCCAGTATTCCGTATGGGGCCTTATATGGGGGCCAGTATTCCGTATGGGGCCTTATATGGGGGCCAGTATTCCGTATGGGGCCTTATATGGGGGCCAGTATTCCGTATGGGGCCTTATATGGGGGCAAGTATTCCGTATGGGGCCTTATATGGGGGCCAGTATTCCGTATGAAGCGTTATATGGGGGCCAGTATTCCGTATGGGCGTTATATGGGGACCAGTATTCCGTATGAAGCGTTATATGGGGGCCAGTATTCCGTATGGGCGTTATATGGGGGCCACTATTCTGTGTGGAGCGATTCACCGGTTTCTGAGCTATTGTGGAATTTACAATAGATATCACTCATGAAGTGAAATCTTTGCATTGTACTATATATATATATTTCTCCGCCGTATCTCTGCATCATGAATCGTGGTATGTGTTAAAGGGGCCCACTGAGACTCTTTCGCCTGGGGCCCAGAAAAACCTGGAGCCGGCCCTGCCACTCCGCCTGTCCTGTATATATACACTGCACAGTACCACTTCTCCTGTCCTGTATATACACTGCACAGTACCACTTCTCCTGTCCTGTATATACACTGCACAGTAACACTCCTCCTGTTCTGTATACACACGGCACAGTACCACTCCTCCTGTCCTATATATATATACTGCACAGTACCACTCCGCCTGTCCTGTATATATACACTGCACAGTACCACTTCTCCTGTCCTGTATATATATACTGCACAGTACCACTCCGCCTGTCCTGTATATATACACTGCACAGTACCACTTCTCCTGTCCTGTATATATATACTGCACAGTACCACTCCTCCTGTCCTGTATATATACACTGCACAGTACCACTTCTCCTGTCCTGTATATATACACTGCACAGTACCACTTCTCCTGTCCTGTATATATACACTGCACAGTACCACTACTCCTGTCTTGTATATATACACTGCACAGTACCACTCCTCCTATCCTGTATATATACTTCACAGTACCACTTCTCCTGTCCTGTATATACACTGCACAGCATCACTTTTCCTGTCCTGTATATATACAGTGTACAGTACCACTTCTCCTGTCCTGTTGTCGGAGAGGCAACATTGGACTTTTGGGAGGGTCAATATTGGTTTATTATTTTTAATATTCCTATGGGAAAAATAAATATTAGAAAACTCGTTTAAATGTATTATCCCAAGTAATCCCCTATCCTGAGAACTTTCCAATCGCTGGGGTCCGACCACTGGGACCCCCATGATCCCGAGAACAGGAGCTCTTAAGAGCACCATGTAAATGGAGCTGTGGTGGATCATTTGCACTGCTGCGCCATTCACATGTGGCTCTTTAAATAACTCCTTTAAGAGAGTTTTGAAGGGCATGACAAAGTATAGCAAAATTCAGTGATCGGGGGTGGGGAGTGTTAAAGTATGTGGGCTGATAGGGTTTGTGTGGCAGCGCTGCTTTTTTGTCCCAGTCCGGCCCTGGGTAGCAGCCAAAAAATAAATATCTGATAGGAGGTCAATAAATAGTACACTCATATAGAGGTAATACGAAAAACTTTATTGGAAACACAAGTTGGTGTGCAGTGGCAATGTAGGAGACACAATTGATAAAATCAAAATAAAATGGACATATAGAAAATGACATGTGTAGAGGAGAGGCACATATGTATAGAGAGAGGTATAATATATATTGGCCATATAGTCACATGTAAATGACAACTGCTATAAACATAATAGCTGAATGAATAAAATGCTGAAGATGCATAATATAAAATAACATTACCAAAATAAATGGTAACCAAACAGCCCATATAGAAATTAGAGCATATACTAATATACAGTTATATAGAGTATAAAATTAAAAAAAGATTATTATTATTATAAACTTTATTAGAATAAAATGAGTAACACAAGTTAAAATCCAAAATGGAGACTAGGACAGCAGAAATCCCTTTGAACATAAGTGTGATCATAAATACATGCATGAAAAAATGTCAATCAATATACATAAAGAGATCAGTAAGCCCATAAGAGAATACATACAGTACAGACCAAAAGTTTGGACACACCTTCTCATTTAAAGATTTTTCTGTATTTTCTTGACTATGAAAATTGTACATTCACACTGAAGGCATCAAAACTATGACTTAACACATGTGGAATTACAGTTAGGTCCAAAAATATTTGGACAGTGACACAAGTTTTGGCATTTTCGTTGTTTTCCAAAAAGTATTCAAGTTACAGTTATATAATGAGAATGGGCTTAAAGTACAGACTTTAATTTGAGGGTATTCACATCCTAATTGGAGTGAGGGAAAAAGGGTTTAGGAATTACAGCTTTTTAATATGTAGTTGCCTCTTTTTAAAAGGACCAAGAGTAATTGGACAATAATCCCAAAAGCTTCTTAATGGGCTGCATGGGTTATTCCCTCATTAATCCATCATCAATTAAGCAGGTAAAATGTCTAGAACTGAGTCTAGGTGTTGTATCTGCATTTGGCAGATGATGCTGTGAATCCACAACATGCTGTCAAAAGAACTCTCAATAAAAGAAAAATAGAACATCATAAGGCTGAAAAAAATAAGAAATCAATCAGGGAGATAGCAGGAATCTAAGGAGTAACCAAATCAATGGTTTGGTACACTCTGCAAAAAAGAGGGCACTGGTGAGCTTGGGAACTCCAAAAGGCCTGGACATCCACAGAAGACAACATTGGTGGATGATCGCAAAATCCTTTCCATGGTGAAGAAAACTCTTTCACTACATCCACCCAAGTGAAGAATACTGTCCTGGTAGTAGGTGTTTCAGTATCTAAGTCTACCATAAAGAGATGTCTTCATGAGAGCGAATATAAAGGGTTCATCACAAGGTGCAAACTATTAATCAGCCTTATAAATAGAAAGGCCATATTAGACGTTATAAAAAAAAAACATCTAAAGAAGTCAGCCCAGTTTGGTAAAGCATTTTTTGGACAGATGAAACTAAGATCAACCTGTACCAGAATGATGGGAAGAAGAAAGTGTGGAGAAGACTTGAAACGGCTCAAGATCCAAAGCACACCACATGCTCTGTAAAACATGGTGGAGACAGTGTGATAGAATGGGCATGCATGGCTTCCAGTGGCACTGGGTTACTAGTGTTTATTGATGATGTGACCAAAGACAAAAGCAGCCAGATGAATTCTGAAGTGTACAGGACTATACTCTCTGCTCAGATTCAACCAAATGCAGCAAGGATGATTGGACGGTGCTTCACAGTACAGATGGACTGTGACCCAAAACATACTGCAAAAGCAGCCCAGGGGATTTTTAAGGCAAAGAAATGGAATATTCTGCAATGGTTGAGTCAATCGCCAGATCTCAACCACATCAAGCATGCATGTCACATGCTTATGACAAATCTTTAGGCAGAAAGACCCATAAACAAACAACAGAAGTCAGCTGGAGTAAAGGCCTGGCAAAGCATCACAAAGGTCAAAACCCCACATTTGGTGACGTCCATGGCTTCCAGACTTCAGGCAGTCATTGCCAGCAAAGGATTCTCCACAAAGTATTAAAAATGAACATTTTATTTATAGTAAAGATAATTTGTCCAATTACTATTAAGCTCCTAAAATAAGGACGCTTTGTAGAAAAATTATTGCAATTCCTAAATGTTTCACAGAATATTTTTGTGCAACCTTTTTAATTAAACTAGAATGTCAACAATTGAATTGCATATCAGTTGTTTAATTTTAAATCAAAAGTAGTGGCATGCAGAGCCCAAATCATGAAGATACGGTCAATGTCCAAATATTTCTGGACCGAACTGTATATACTTAACAAAAAAGTGTGAAACAACTGAAAATATGTCTTATATTCTAGGTTCTTCAAAGTAGCCACCTTTTGCTTTGATGACTGCTTTGCACACTCTTGGCATTCTCTTGATGAGCTTCAAGATGTAGTCACCGGAAATGGTCTTCCAACAATCTTGAAGGAGTTCCCAGAGATGATTAGCACTTGTTGGCCCTTTTGCCATCACTCTGCGGTCCAGCTCACCCCAAACCATCTCGATTGGGCCAAGTCATCTGGCATAGCACCCCATCACTCTCTTTCTTGGGCAAATAGCCCTTACACAGCCTGGAGGTGTGTTTGGGGTCATTGTCCTGTTGAAAAATAAATGATGGTCCAACTAAATGCAAACCAGATGGAATAGCATGCCGCTGCAAGATGCTGTGGTAGCTATGCTGGTTCAGTATGCCTTCAATTTTGAATAAATCCCCAACAGTGTCACCAGCAAAGCACCCCCACACCATCACACCTCCTCCTCCATGCTTCACGGTGGGAACCAGGCATGTAGAGTCCATCCGTTCACCTTCTCTGCATCGCACAAAGACACAGTGGTTGGAACCAAAGATCTCAAATTTGGACTCATCAGACCAAAGCCCAGATTTCCACTGGTCTAATGTCCATTCCTTGTGTTCTTTAGCCCAAACAAGTCTCTTCTGCATGTTGCCTGTCCTTAGCAGTGGTTTCCTAGCAGCTAGTTTACCATGAAGGCCTGCTGCACAAAGTCTCCTCTTAACAGTTGTTGAAGAGATGTGTCTGCTGCTAGAACTCTGTGTGGCATTGACCTGGTCTCTAATCTGAGCTGCTGTTAACCTGCGATTTCTGAGACTGGTGACTCGGATAAACTTATCCTCAGAAGCAGAGGTGACTCTTGGTCTTCCTTTCCTTGGGCGGTCCTCATGTGAGCCAGTTTCTTTGTAGCGCTTGATGGTTTTTGCAACTGCACTTGGGGACACTTTCAAAGTTTTCACAATTTTTCGCACTGACTGACCTTCATTTCTTAAGGTAATGATGGCCACTCGTTTTTCTTTACTTAGCTGCTTTTTTCTTGCCATAATACAAATTCTAACAGTCTATTAAATAGGACTATCAGCTGTGTATCTCCCAGACTTCTGCACAACACAACTGATGGTCCCAACCCCATTTATAAGACAAGAAATCCCACTTATTAAACCTGACAGGGCACACCTGTGAAGTGAAAACCATTTCCGGTGACTACCTCTTGAAGTTCATCAAGATAATGCCAAGAGTGTGCAAAGCAGTCATAAAAGCAAAAGGTGGCTACTTTGAAGAACCTAGAATATAAGACATATTTTCAGTTGTTTCACACTTTTTTGTTAAGTATATAATTCCACATGTGTTAATTCATAGGTTTGATGCCTTCAGTGTGAGTGTACAATTTTCAAAGTCATGAAAATACAGAAAAATCTTTAAATGAGAAGGTGTGTCCAAACTTTTGGTCTGTACTGTATATGAGAATTAAATCAATATTAAATGGTGGTGAAATCCATGGAATAGAAAAAAAAGTGCAAGTGCATGATTATACACTGCTCAAAAAAAATAAAGGGAACACTCAAATAACATATCCTAGATCTGAATGAATGAAATATTCTCATTGAATACTTTGTTCTGTACAAAGTTGAATGTGCTGACAACAAAATCACACAAAAATCATTAATGGTAATCAAATTTATTAACCAATGGAGGCCTGGATTTGGAGTCACCCCCAAAATGAAAGTGGAAAAACACACTACAGGCTGATCCAACTTTGATGCAATGTCCTTAAAACAAGTCAAAATGAGGCTCAGTATTGTGTGTGGCCTCCACGTGCCTGTATGACCTCCCTACAATGCTTGGGCATGCTCCTGATGAGGTTGCGAATGGTCTCCTGTGGGATCTCCTCCCAGACCTGGACTAAAGCATCCGCCAACTCCTGGGCAGTCTGTGGCGCAACGTGACGTTGGTGGATGGAGCGAGACATGATGTCCCAGATGTGCTCAATCGGATTCAGGTCTGGGGAATGGGCGGGCCAGTCCATAGCTTCAATGCCTTCATCTTGCAGGAACTGCTGACACACTCCAGCCACATGAGGTCTGGCATTGTCCTGCATTAGGAGGAACCCAGGGCCAACCGCACAAGCATATGGTCTTACAAGGGGTCTGAGGATCTCATCTCGGTACCTAATGGCAGTTAGGCTACCTCTAGCGAGCACATGGAGGGCTGTGCGGCCCTCCAAAGAAATGCCACCCTACACCATTACTGACCCACTGCCAAACCGGTCATGCTGAAGGATGTTGCAGGCAGCAGATCGCTCTCCACGGCGTCTCCAGACTCTGTCAAGTCTATCACATGTGCTCAGTGTGAACCTGCTTTCATCTGTAAAGAGCACAGGGCGCCAGTGGCGACTTTGCCAATCCTGGTGTTCTGCAGCAAATGCCAAGTGTCCTGAGAGCATCAAGCGTCCTGCACGGTGTTGGACTGTGAGCACAACCCCAATCTGTGGACTTCGGGCCCTCATACCACCCTCATGGAGTCGGTTTCTAACCGTTTGTGCAGACACATGCACATTTGTCGCCTGCTGGAGGTCATTTTGCGGGGCTCTGGCAGTGCTCCTCCTGTTCCTCCTTGCAGCAAGGCAGAGGTAGCGGTCTTGCTGCTGGGTTGTTGCCCTCCTACGGCCCACTCCACATCTCCTAGTGTACTGGCTTGTCTCCTGGTAGCGCCTCCAGCCTCTGGACACTACGCTGACAAACACAGCAAACCTTCTTGCCACAGCTCTCATTGATGTGCCATCCTGGATGGGCTGCACTACCTGAACAACTTCTGTGGGTTGTAGAGTCCGTCTCATGGTACCACGAGTGTGAAAGCACAACCAACATTCTAAAGTGACCAAAACCTCAGCCAGAAAGCGTTGGTACTGAGATGTGGTCTGTGGTCCCCACCTGCAGAACCACTCCTTTATTGAGGGTGTCTTGATAATTGCCAATAATTTCCATCTATTGTCTATTCCATTTGCACAACAGCATGTGAAATTGATTGTCAATCAGTGTTGCTTCCTAAGTGGTCAGTTTGATTTCACAGAAATCTGATTTACTTGGAGTTATATTCTGTTGTTTAAGTGTTCCCTTTATTTTTTTGAGCAGTGTATATATAGTGGTCCATGTGGACCTAGGATTAACCCACAATAGAATATTAAAAAACTCCAATAAGATACAAATATTAGTACGACCACTCAAGATGGGCTTCAATAATAAAGACATTAGAGTAGAAGGTAAATGGTATGAGGCAGATGCCCTCTGGTGGTCAGTGTACAAAATAACCATGAATAATGAGTAAGGAATAAATAGTAACCTGTAATAAGGCCTGGAGGGTGAGGGACCAAGACCCTGACGCGTGCTTCGACACCCCCAGGAAGAAACTAACGTGAAATGCGTGTCGGGGTATTGACCACCCTGCAGATACATCTGTCTCCTACATTGTCACTGCACACCGACTTGTGTTTCCCATAAAGTTTTTTGTATTACCTCTATATGAGTATACTATTTATTGACCTCATATTGGATATTTCTTTTTTGGCTGCTTCAGTGTTAAAACCAATTGGTCTAAGTACCATGTCCCTCAGAGATTTTACTCGAGAATTGAGAATGATAAACAGCCTGTGAAGAGAAAGAAGCAGATTTCTCTGATAAGATATATTACAAAGTTGCTTATTTACATGGGTACTACTGATTTAGGAAATAAAAATGTAAATGACTGTTACTCTTTAAATTATGATTTGGGGTCTCCACTGTCAGTTAGATCTGTCAGTTAAGCTGAGCCAGGTGGGAAAAGCCTCCGCGTGCACTCATGTCTGACTCATTCTCCAAATTCTGTTTTCTCTCACATTTATAAGAGTACAGTTGCTTGTACATAGTCTTCATGTGTGGCCATCTCAAATTCGAGTGACCCTAAAATAAAGCATAAGAACACAGTATAGACTGATAACTGTACTGCAGGAAATAATAAAAAGAATAAAAAAAAGAAAAAGAAAAAGTAGCATCTTTCTTTCACTAACAAATGAATTAATCAATTCAGTGATTGGTTTCTATTATTGTTTTTCATGTCAGTGTGAATATTGTAGCAAATATTGCAAATAATATAATCTTGCCTATTTTGTCACCCTGCTAGGAGGGCCCAGTGGTGCTCAGCCAACCGGCTCCAAAAGCACCATCTCTGATACCATCAAAGAGAGACTAGAGTTCCATCATGTGCTTGGACAGGGAAATTTTGGGAAGGTCGTGCTGGCAAAAAACACCATTACCAGCCGGCAATACGCTGTTAAGATCATCAGCAAGAGAGCCCTGCTAGCTGAAGATGAGGCGGACGTGTTGGTGGAGCACCGAGTCTTACAGCAGGCATCTGGGAGCCCCTTCATTGTCACCGCAGCGTTTGCATTCCAGACCGAGGTATAATTGTTAGCATGTGTCACCACACAGTAGGCAGAAGAAGGCAACTGCCCAGGGTGCCACGCTCATACCACCCTGGGGAGGGGGACACAAATCTTTATTAATATTGGTGCATTGTGGCACCATTCATCCCCCAATCTAGTGCACTGAATTACAGCACAGTGGTGGCCCGAGCACAAGGAAACCAATGAGGAGTGTCAGTGAGTCTGCTTCCACTCAGCCTTTACTAACTTTTAGCACACTAAGGTCCTGTGCACATTTTGCACATTTGTCGCTTTTTTTCTGTGCAGATTTGTCACAAAGCCGGAAGGGCGTCCTGGTGCCAGCAAAGTGAATGAGAACCCTGAAATCTCATGCACACATTGCTTATTTTTCACTTGGAGATTTGGTGCAGATTATATCTGCTGCATGTCAATTCTTTCAGCGTCTTTGCTGCAGATTTCACTGATAACAATAAGGGGGAAAAATCTGCACCAAAAATACATGTAAAAAATGCATCAAAAATGCGGCAAAAATGTGCTTTTTATTACAGTGCTTTTCCTGCCAAGAGGTGCAGAAATAGTGCAGAATCTTCTGCTCCACATACTTAACGTGTGCACATACCCTAAGTATAATATTGCTAATCACTGTCAGTAAAAACCAGGTGATGGCAGACTGGAGGTGAACAGCGTTACTTTGCTCCTAAGGCCGGGGTCATGCAAGCGTATAACACGGCCGAGTACTATGCAATGTTTTATCAGATAGCACTCGGCCCAATGTTATATTATAGAATAGTGAAGATCTGCAATTATTTTCTTATTCTGATTCAACATGAGAGAACAGTTGCAGTATGCAGTGATTGGCAGCGAGACTCTGCTCACTCACACCCATACAAGTCTATAGGTGCATGTGAAACACTGGACTGCACTCAGATGTCAGCCCAGTGCAGTCCGATATACGCCGAGACAGGCCATAGAGCAGATGAAGAAATTACTTTCTCCATTTCCTCCACTCCTGTGCTGTGATTCTTTCATGTGAGAGGATCGGAGCACAGAGCAATGACACTCGGGTCACGCTCGCAGCAGAACTGGAGCCGAGTGTCATTAGCATCTTGCATCCGATGCCATACGCTACTTCAATTCCAGCTTTAGGCTAAGTGCCCACGATGCAGAAATGCTGTGGATTTTTCCAAAGCGTTTCTGCATCTCCCTGGCAGAAAAAACGCATGCGGATTGTACATGCGGATTGTACATGCGGATTGTACATGTGTTTTTCCTGCCAGGGACAAGCGGAAGTGAAGCGTTTTGCACATGCGATTTCGCATGCGGGTTGTCAAGCGCTTTCCAAGCGATTTTAGCATCACTTGGAAAAGTGCTTGACAACTTGGTCACACTATATAAATCCATGCAACCGGCATGGATTTTATATAGTGTGACCAAGTTAGTTAAAAAAAAGAATAAAAATGGTAAAAAAAAAAAAAAAAACAGTATACTTACCTTCTGATGGCCCCCGGTCTCCTTATCCGATGCGTCCGGTCTTCCCGGTGTCTCGCGGTTGTGTATAAGGACCTTCCATGACGTCATTTAGTCATGTGACGGGCCGACGTCGGCGGTCGCGTGACCTGTCACATGACTAAATGACGTCATGGCAGGTCCTTTTAGACCATCGCAAGCTGCTGGGAAGCCAGGACGCATCGCTATGGAGACCGGGGGCCATCGGAAGGTAAGTATAATGTATATTTTTTATTTTAATTCTCTTTTTTTAACAGGTACTACGGTACCCGGGTCTGGAGGAGAGTCTCCTCTTCTCCAATCCCGGGTACCATCCGCACATTGAATCGCTTAATATCCGCATGTGCACATGTAGTCATGAGGATATTAAGCAATTCAATGCAAGTCAATGGCTGTGAAAACGCCGCGATTACGCAAAATAATTGGTAGTGCTGCGGATTTTTCCGCAATGATAATCCACAGCGGAAATTCCGCAGCATGTGTACAGCACATGCGGATTATCATTGGGGAACATGGCAGACCTTCTACCAAGCATTTTTTAAGCGTTTCTACCGCGGAATTGCCGCTGCAGAAACGCTTAAAAAACGCATAGTGGGCACACAGCCTTTGTGTGTTCATTATTAGTGATGGCCGGGTGCAGGCCAACTGATAAGCTGACACTGCGCACTGGTCTGCCTGCAGTCCGGCCATGATGGCAGTGCCGGTGCAGTCACAGCAGAGAGGAAAGGTGGTGGTCAATCTGCCAGTTCAATGACAATGAAAGACCAAACAGCACTTTATACCCTCCAGTGCCTGTCAGCTCTAGAGTTGGCATAGTGCTCTGAAATCGGCGCAGGTTGTGGAGGGGGTGCAGTGGAATTATAGTTGTCATCAGGGTTTGGCAGGGGTGTTTATTAACAGGCTGCTATAGGTGCATTTAGAAGAGCAGCTGTCGGCCTGTTAAAAAGTAAAGATTGATCATATACAAGCCCATTGGTTTTAGTTTAGTGGGCCTGGTTACACAGTCCAACAAGTACTGATCGGAGCAGAATGATTGGTAAAACAATTGCTCTGTTCCTATGCTACACTATGTTGTTGGCAGCACATCTCCTGTTTACAGAGGGTTATGTGCTGCCGATGATGGGGTTTTTTACAAGCATCTTAGCCCTATTAAAAAAAGGAATACTTGTTCCTGACTATTGGCCCATCAAAACAGGCTGGGAAACTTCCAATGATTAAACAAAACATGGCGTGATTGGTTACACTGATTTCTATGCTGGCTTTCACCAGAATCGGATGCACATGGTGTAAACAGGAGATATGGTGTCGATAACATTGACAATTTATTTGCACCTTTTGTGTACATAGAACACTCTTTGCTCTGTATAAATGGGCCAGTAAACAACCACTGATTG
The DNA here is from genome assembly GCF_046119375.1 of Phyllobates terribilis. Taxonomy (NCBI): domain Eukaryota; kingdom Metazoa; phylum Chordata; class Amphibia; order Anura; family Dendrobatidae; genus Phyllobates; species Phyllobates terribilis. The sequence continues at coordinate 60,703 of NW_027364192.1, forward strand.
ACTTGTATGTTTAGCGGCCTGGATTGGCCCATATTAAGGGTGCATTAAGTTTCTGATCACCCAAGAAACAAGCAAAGCATTTTGTGAGCCCACATCAAAGGCAAGGAGACAACTTATGACGGACATAGTACATTGCTAAGGGGCTAATCCATGTGGATGGACAACTATTACCTGATTTGACTTTTGGACTTATTGCCTTGGGGGCACCATTTGCCTCATCTATCTATAGCTAATCCATGTGGATGGACAACTATTACCTGATTTGACTTTTGGACCCTTTGCCTTGGGGAGCACCATTTGCCTCATCTATCTATAGCTAATCCATGTGGATGGACAACTATTACCTGATTTGACTTTTGGACCCTTTGCCTTGGGGAGCACCATTTGCCTCATCTATCTATAGCTAATAAATGTGGAGTGACAACTATTACCTGATTTGACTTTTGGACTTATTGCCTTGGGGGCACCATTTGCCTCATCTATCTATAGCTAATCCATGTGGATGGACAACTATTACCTGATTTGACTTTTGGACCCTTTGCCTTGGGGAGCACCATTTGCCTCATCTATCTATAGCTAATCCATGTGGATGGACAACTATTACCTGATTTGACTTTTGGACCCTTTGCCTTGGGGAGCACCATTTGCCTCATCTATCTATAGCTAATAAATGTGGAGTGACAACTATTACCTGATTTGACTTTTGGACTTATTGCCTTGGGGGCACCATTTGCCTCATCTATCTATAGCTAATCCATGTGGATGGACAACTATTACCTGATTTGACTTTTGGACCCTTTGCCTTGGGGAGCACCATTTGCCTCATCTATCTATAGCTAATAAATGTGGAGGGACAACTATTACTTGATTTGACTTTTGGACCCATTGCCTTGGGGGGCACCATTTGCCGGATCTATCTATAGCTAATAAATGTGGAGGGACAACTATTACCTGATTTGATTTTTGGACCCATTGCCTTGGGGGGCACCATTTGCCTCATCTATCTATAGCTAATCCATGTGGAGGGACAACTATTACCTGATTTGACTTTTGGACCCATTGCCTTGGAGGGCAACATTTGCCTCATATATCTATGGCTAATCCATGTGGAGGGACAACTATTACCTGATTTGACTTTTGGACCCATTGCCTTGGGGGGCACCATTTGCCTTATCTATCTATAGCTAATCCATATGGAGGGACAACTATTACCTGATTTGACTTTTAGACCCTTTGCCTTGGGGAGCACCATTTGCCTCATATATCTATGGCTAATTCATGTGGAAGGACAACTATTACCTGATTTGACTTTTGGACCCTTTGCCTTGGGGGACACCATTTGCCTCATCTATCTGTAGTCCCACAATATCTTGCCCCAGGCCTGTGTTCATGATCTGTGAGAGGCTCATGTAGCTGTACAGAGGGTTTCTAATCCAGATCACATGAGACCTCTCAGAGGTTTTGACTGACAGGAATGGCTGAAGTAGCAATGGCGAACAGAAACACATCCTGGGTTTCTGAGGCCTTATTCACACATAGCATAAAAACTATTTTTTTGCTGGTTTTTTTCACATATATTTTGTACCAAAATAAGAAATAGGAAAACCACTATTTCTTGCATTCCTGAAGCGTTTTACCCTTTTATTAATGCCTTTTTTGTCCAGCTTTGAATCAGCATTTTTAATGTGTTTTTTTTCTTTAGCACAGAAACACTGGGATTCTGCACTTAAAAAAGTGCCTAATTAGATGTGTTTTTTCAGACTCCCTTAGAAACCTATAGATAAAAAAACACCAAAGAAAATAACAGTTCAACAACGTCTTAAAACAGTCAGTGGGCATGAGTTTTCATAAAATCATATCCACTTTGCTTGCACTGTTAGGCCGCCATCACACGTCTGTTTTTCCAGTTCATGGGGTATTCATTTTTTTTATGGATTTCACACGTACCCATTATAACCTATGGTTCTATGCTCATGTCCGTGTTTTTACAGGGACCGTGTGACCGTGCAAACCACATGGAGACATGACCGTTTTTCTCCCTGCAGCACGGATGAAAACGCATGGAGCACACGGATGCCACCCGTATGCCATCCTAGGCTGTCCGTGTTTAACATTGCAAAGTATAAGAGAAGCTTTGTCATTGCTTTCTTTCTTTATCCATCAGTGAAAAACACGGATGACACACTGATGGAAAAAACAGACACACGGATGACACACGGATGGTAAAAACAGACACAGATGACTGATAAAAACGGACACAAGGATGACACACTGATGGTAAAAATGGACACACAAATGACACACTGATGGAAAACACTGATGACACTGGTAACGTTTTTTCAGGTACGTGTTTTATACGGACGTGTGAAAGAGGTCGCAAATGCAGTGGATTTCCCACCTAAAAAACACAGCGGAAATATCTCAGCATTTACACTACAAGTGAACATGGCCTAAACCTTCTAGAGATGATTTGGTGTTGATTATGGCGAGGTCAAAATAAGACAGAAAAGTTGCGGATGTTACGTGTTGGTAACATTTCCAGAAGCGTGCAGTTATCCAGCAGCTGAGTGTGATAGTAACAAGCCTCGTATAATGTGGAATTTTCTGCATGCAAATTGACCTGCAGCGAGGATTTTGCAATGTTTAGCATGTCAATTTCTGATGCCGGTTTTTAGCATGGATTTAACCTCTTTCAATGAGATGAGGAAAATGTACCCTGAATTCACAGCCAAATCCACCACAAAACTCCACATCTTCCACATGTTGTGGTTTTAGCTGCCGCTGTGCTGCGGACTAGAAGCAGGAAGATTTGCGAAGGAATAAACTACCACAAGTGGACCGACACTAAAGATTCTGTCTGCTTTGTATTACAGATGCTTCTTCTACTCGGGCTGGAATATATGAGCTGCGGGGACTTTGACAAATTCTTGCTGTCGAAGGGGCCGCTAGACATCTCCAGTGCAAGGTAAAGATTTAGGCTGCGTGCCCACTATGCGTTTTTTAAGCATTTTCGCAGCGTAATTTCCACCACAGAAACGCTTAAAAAATGCTTATTAATAGGTCTGCAATGGTCCCCAATGATAATCTGCATGTGCTGTGCACATGTTGCGGAAATTTCCGCTGCGGATTAACAAAATCCGCAGCTGGTCCATTAATTTTGCAGAATCGCTGCGTTTTAGCCGCATTGACTTGCATTGGACCGCATAACATCCGCATGACTACATGTGCACATGCGGATATTATGCGGTTCAATGCGTGGATGGTACCCGGGACTGGAGAAGAGGAGACTCTCTTCCAGACCAGGGTACCATAGTACCTGTTGTTAAAAAATAATTAAAATAAAAATAAACATATACTCACCTTCTGATGGCTCCCGATCTCCTTCTCTGGTGTCTTCGGCTGCTCGCGGTGGTAAAAGGACCTTACATGACATCATTTAGTCATGTGACAGGTCATGCGACCGCTGACGTCGGCGGTTGCGTGACCTGTCACATGACTAAATGACGTCATGGAAGGTCCTTTTACACCATCGCAAACCGCCGAAGACACTGGAAAAAGAGACCGGGGGCCATCGGAAGGTGAGTATAATGTTTTTTTTTATTTTTCACCATTTTTATTCTTTTTTTTTTTTTTACTATTGATGCTGCATTTGCAGCATTGTAACTTGGTTGCACTATATAAATCCATGCCGGTTGCATGGATTTATATAGTGTGACCAAGTTGACAAGCACTTTCCAAGTGATGCTAAAATCGCTTGGAAAAGCGCTTGACAACCCACATGCGAAATCGCATGTTCAAAATGCTTCCCTTACGCTTCTACCTGGCAGAAAAAACGCATGTAAATCCGCATGTACAATCCGCATGCGTTTTTTCTGCTAGGGAGCTGCAGAAACGCTCAGGAAAAATCCGCAGCATTTCTGCATCGTGGGCACTTAGCCTTACGTTACATATAATGTGGGCTGAGTTTTAAATAAACTAGATGGGAAAGGACTTTCACATGGGAAATAATTACCCGAATGATTATTTCCTAACGTTGCCCAGTGTAAACGTTCATCATTGTTTGGCAGAACTTCCAACCCATGTAAACAGGTGATGGGCTGCCAACAAAAATACGAAGAGTTTTTTCACATACCCTGAGGTTTTCATAGGAACAATTGTATGTTTGCATCATGTAATTGTAAGGCAAACTTTATGATGACAAATGATGCAAGACAACACATCCCATAAAACTCTATACTTTATTACTTTAAATACCATCTAAAAATACAGGATGAACAATGAAACCTGATTGAGATGCAGAGAGGCCACACAAACATTAACCACATGGTACAGGGCATATCCAAAAAAGTTACATAAAGCATAAATATATACAACATGAAACCTGGGCTTGGGCAGATATACACAGCTCAATAGACAGAGATCCAATTACCGAAGCTAGTTAAGTATAACAAATCAATATATAATTAATGTATAAAAAAGGAATTTTACCAAATTTTTCATGTTGAACTGGACACATAATGTCATAGTGGCTGAATAAAACATTTTTATTTTTTTGCTTGTTTTTAATTTAATTTGTCTCTCCATTGCTGAGATATTAGATTCCAACACGTTTGGCACCTAATGAGTTAACTGTCATTAAGTCCAAGTGAGTGTTATCAGATAGTTTACACTGGAGCTTGTACTTCTTCTCCCTCTATGATGCTGACCAATCATAAACGGGCAATAACACTCAGGAGAAAGAAGAACACACCCCCACAACAGCTTAAAGCAGGTGTCTCAGTGTGTGAGATGTAATGATACAGCCTTGGTCGCCTTGTCTAAACTGGTACAGGACTAGAAAGTGCTGGGCGTTGAGCACAGGTGACTAACACCTTTCAGACTAGGTCCCTGAAATCATTGTCACCTCTGCTGTACTGGCTCTCCCCACCCTCTGTCTGCAAGATCTCTAAAGTGTCAGTAATCACACGTGTGTCTGTTGTGCAGACCTGACTGAGCTGTAAGAGGAAGAGAGCTGATAGTAGGGTTTTATAATGTGACACAGCTACGCTCCCTCCACACTTACTGCCAGGACCTTACCTTGAAGGTGTTCGTCATCTGTGCTCTACTCCCAGCATTTTCTAATCATGCAGGAGGTTAGTCCAGTGCTGTATGTTATGCATATCACACACTGAGAAGTCTGCTCTAAGCTATGGGGGGACATGTTCTCTTTCTGCTTTGTTGCTGCCTGCTTATGATTGGTCAACATCATACAGGGAAAAAGAAGTACACACCATCAGTGAAAACTAGCAGATTACACCAACTTGAACTTAAAAAAAAAAACTCAAATAATAACTCATTGAGTACCAAATATTTAGATTTTTAATATCTCTGCAACAGAGGTAAAAACAAACAAACATTTTATTCCGCTCAGCAGTTACTATTACTTTGTGTGTCTAGATCAACATGAATATTTTGTTCCTTTTTAATGGTATAATTGCACCAGGAACTGAATACCAGTCAGAAACTGAAAACCAGCAGCCCAGGACACACAATGGAAGTTCCACACAACGTGTTTCACCTCTTGAATAGATTTAATAATTATATACCTGTGCAATGAATAAGAAAACCCCTCAGCTGCCATAGCACATATATGAACTTGTCCAATCCATTGATGCCAATATAAAATATCGACAGAATATGATAAGGGGTCTTGTGTTCTCCTCAGGGTATTACAGCCATTATTTTCTTCATTCAGATTCTATGCTGCTGAGCTTGTGTGTGGCATCCAGTATCTCCACTCCAAGGGCATCATCCACAGAGACCTTAAGCCCGAGAACATCCTGGTGGCTGAAACGGGCCATGTAAAAATCACAGATTTCGGTCTCTCACTTGAGAACATGTTTGGAGACCGAACAGCCACCGGATACGCTGGGACTGAAGGCTTCATGGCTCCTGAGGTGAGAGGAATTGCTGATGTGATTACATTATTGATATTTGGAAGACATTGGAAAAATAGGATTACAGATCTACAGAGTAGAATATTGCAGGAACATTAAGAATGTAAAACTTTTTCAGCAGTTTAATAACTGTTATTTGTTTTATGGCAGATGCTGGCTGATGAGGAGTATAATGCCGGAGTGGACTGGTATTCATTTGGGGTCATCTTGAATAAAATGATTACCGGTGAGTGTGAATACGATCCAACACTCTTTAATGAGACACGCTCCGGCGCAAAGAACATCATAGAACAACTACTCCAGAAAGATCCAGCCAAGCGCTTAGGAGTCAACGGGAACATCAGGAAGCACAAGTTGTTCCAGCGTATTGATTGGGTCTCTGTGGAAGCCCTTAGGATGCCCCCACCACACGTCCCTGTGGTAAGTATATGTAAAGAAATTGTAATATAGTAATCCTTATGTAAACATATGCTATTCGATCCCTAGTACAAGCAGCACGTTGTGACCTTTACCCCTGCAGGACTGGTCCATTTTTCATTTTTACACTTTTGTATTTTTCTTTCCCATCTTTGAAGAGCTACAACATATTAAATGACACCATCTATTTTACTGTATCTTGTACTGAAAAACTATAAAAGAAATTCCAAGTGGGATGAAATTATCAAAAACTGCAATTCCGCTATTGTGTTTTGGGTTTTCATTTTACAGAGTTTATTGTACAGTAAAAATAACTTAGCAACATAATTACCCAGGTTACTATGATTACAAAGAAAAAAAAAATAGTAAATTTGTAAAAAAAAATTTACCCTCCATTTTATTGAGACCTGTAACTTTTTTAGTTTTATGTCGATGGAGCTGTGTGATGACTTGTTTTTGCGTGCAAAGCTTTAGTTTTCATTGATACCATTTTGAGATACATAAAAAATACTGATCACTTTTTATTGCATTTTTGGTTCACAATGTGGTGGCTAAAAATCTGCAAATCTGGCTTTTAGATTTCTTTTTGTTTTTAGGATTTAACATATGTTTTAAAAAAAGTTATATTTTGAAAGACCAGACACTTAGGAACACGGTGATACGAATTATGTTCATAATTATTATTGATATTATTATTTTTGTGTGTGTGGTTTGCGTTTTATATTAAAACTGTGAAAAGGGGGGTGATTTACACATTTATAATTTTTTTATATATGTTACTGTAAAAGTCAGAAGGCCGGTAAAACCTAGGATTTACCGGTCAATCTGGACATTTACCGAGGCCATCGGTAAAAGCTCAAAATGAAAAGTAAAATTGGACTTTTACCGCTGAAGTCTTGGTAAAGCTTAACATTTCTCAACAGCGTTGGTAAAAGTCAGATGTATTCCATATAAACAAACGATTTTGGACTTTTACCTGGGCGAATTGGTAAATCTTTACATTTAACAGCATGTGTTGGTAAAAGTAACTACCAGCATGTGTTGGTAAAACTGCGCTTACAACCCTTCTCAGCTACATTTACCAAGAAGCTGTGGTAAATCTGCACATTAACCAACTGCGCTTGGTTAAACTCAGATGTTCCATCTTCACACCTGATATTTCTGACTTTTACCACGCTCGACGGTAAATGTTAACATTTACCAAGACTTCACAGGTAAAAGTCCAATTTTACTTTTCATTTTGAGCTTTTACCGACGGCCTCGGTAAATGTCCAGATTGACCGGTAAATCCTAGGTTTTACCGGCCTTCTGACTTTTACAGTAACATATATATTTTTTTTTTTACCTTATTTCTTAGTCCTCCTTGAGGACTTTAACCTGCAATCTCTTGATCACTTGTTCTATAGACTTTAATACCATATTCTTGTAACATACAGTATAAAAGGACTTTTCCTTTGAAGCTTAGCATATACAGTAGCTGAGCTTTAGAGGAGTATCAAGATGGCAGCTGCCATACCTCCCATTGGTCCCTAATGATCGTGTTGCACTTAGCTGGTTTGCAACGTCAATCTGACTATTTAAATGCTGCTGTGAGTAATTAACAGCGCCATTTAAATAGTTAAACTGCAGTGATTATCAGTAAGGCTGATCTCTAATATTACGGGCTGCTGCTGGATATACAGTAAATTACAGCTGTCATCTGCTCTGTATGGAGCAGGAACAGCTCCTGTACCCGCTCCATACACTTTAACCCCATACATGTATGGCGGGGGTGCACGAAGGAGTTAATGATAAATACATAGACATTTAGATGTGGACAGTCCTAATATTTTCATCTGATGGATATGATGTTTTATCTTAGCGTTAACGCCACAGTCATTATATTGGCTGGTGGTGGAATCATGATTATACATATATTAATAGGAATATTTTGGTAAGTTTTGGGCAATCTTTGTAGAACGTATTAATAGACTTTGTAGGATGGAGAACTTTTTATCTCTCAGTCACTGATCCTTTTTAATGTGAAAACTTGAGATATTCCTATTATCCAGAGAGTTTGTATTAGGACGGTAACGATGGGACATGATCATCATTATAATACTCTACTCTATCTTTTCTTTATAGCCATCTAAGCCTCTTCAAAAACCCAGAAAATTCTATCTGAAAACAATGGAAGCAGCAGAGGCCAGAAAATGCCGTTTGTCATCTAACGACCAGGCCATATTCAGAGGGTTTTCATTTATCATCTCGAAAACCTTCCGTGACGCCCCCCCTCAATAGCCAGCTGAGCCCACTGCCCTCCTGAGTCCCTGGGAGGAGGGCAGAAGAATTACACAGGTAAAGCCTAATGACAGTAACATTTTCCTATCTGATGTAATCTTTGTTTTTAATGAAAGAAATTGCTAATTTTTATGAAATTAGGTCTTGGTTTTCCTAAAGGATGAGGAGCATTTACATTAGGAGCACATTAATGAAATGTATCATTTCTAGTGTGGTCAAACATGTGCAATTCTAATACTTATTAGATGTGTCTATGAAATCAGTAAGGACAGTTTCACACGTCAGATTTATTCTCATAATTAAAAATAGTCCGTGTTTTTTTTTGGTGCACTAGACCCATTTTTGGTCCATGTGTCAATTTGTGTAAACCTTGTTACATCCATTTTTCTTTTACATAGAAATGCATTTTTATCTTCTCCTACCCATTAAACACAATACAGATTAAAATAAAGACAGCACATGGATTTATCACAGGGCCAATGTCTTGCATTGGAGAGTTTCATTCACAACATGGATCAAAAGTAGGACACTGGCATCTTCTTTTTGTGGACTATTGGTCTGAAAAAAAGGACATGTGAAAAGTCACATTGATAATAATGGGTACCATAAAAATAGATAACACCTGTACCACAAGAATTTATATAAGGCCTGAGATTTTATATTTGTGGATTTATGAGTACATATAAAAGTGTAGGATAGTAGAAAATGTATTAACGTTCAGGGTTATTTACTCTTTTAGACAAGTCATCACATGAAGACCATGAAGTCCATGTGCATTGAAGAATTAACAGAGTGGATCACACTGTGCCATCAAGACGTCTTCAGTATTCACCAAGTACACCTGCAGGGATGAAGAAAGACGTAACAGAGACGCGCCATGTGGAGAAGACCGACATGGAATGACCACTACACAACAGAGAAGGTGTTAGGCGTGATCAACCGCTGTTGGCAAGTGGAAGAGCGAAAACATCTGCGCTGGATCGGTATTGTAGGCATGTGTGAGCCACTTCAAAATTTTTATACCGGTGATCACCATTCATCTCATCCATGACAGCACTAACACCCAGTGCTGTGTTGGGTGAGAGAGAAATAAATAGGTGAATTATGGCCAGCTATTAATGGCTGGAGAAGGCTGGACTTTTTTTCTTTTTTTTTCATCATCACATGTCTACAATATTTCCATCTTTATTGTACTATATATAGATTTACACTCTGTATATAATACCTACAAATACCGGTAATTGAATTTCCCCAAGACCATGAGAATGCATCATAGTTTTGGGGAAAAAGGTGAGTGTTGGCCGGCTATTTAGGGGTGGAGGAGGCCGGATTTTTTTTTTTTTTTTTTTTTGTTCAGTTTATAGAACATCACATACAATTTGAGTGTAAGCAGCGCACATAGCAGGAAAATTCACCAGAAGTGGGCAAAAAGGGCCATAATACGGTGTATAGCTGGGCTATGGACTATTAAACTGTCTATAGAGGGGCTATTGTCTATTATATTGTATATAGGGGGGCTATGTTCTATCATACTGTGTATGGGAAGCTGTAGGCTATAAATCTGTGTAAATAGGGCACATATTGCTTCATACTGTGTATGGGGGGGTTATAGCGGCATTATACTGTGTATAGAGGCTTGTGGGCCATCATACTCTAAAAAGGGCTATGGGCAATCATATTGTGTATAGGTTCTTTTGAGCCATCATACACTGTCGAGGGGCTATGGGGCCAGAATACTGTGTATAGCTGGGCTATGGGCTACCATACTGCGTATAGCTGGGCTAGGGGTTACTATATTGGGTAGGGGGAGCTATGGGCATTCATGCTGTGAAAAGGGCTCTACATCTCAATTATAGACATGTGTGAGACACTTCAAAATTTTTATACCGGTGATCACCATTCATCTCATCCATAATAGCACTAACACCCAGTGCTGTGTTGGGTAAGAGAGAAATAAATAGGTGAATTATGGCCAGCTATTAATGGCTGGAGGAGGCTGGACTTTTTTTCTTTTTTTTCATCATCACATGTCTACAATATTTCCATCTTTATTGTACTATATATAGATTTACACTCTGTATATAATACCTACAAATACCGGTAATTGAATTTCCCCAAGACCATGAGAATGCATCATAGTTTTGGGGAAAAAGGTGAGTGTTGGCCGGCTATTTAGGGGTGGAGGAGGCCGGATTTTTTTTTTTTTTTTTTTGTTCAGTTTATAGAACATCACATACAATTTGAGTGTAAGCAGCGCACATAGCAGGAAAATTCACCCAGAAGTGGGGAAAAAGGGCCATAATACGGTGTATAGCTGGGCTATGGACTATTAAACTGTCTATAGAGGGGCTATTGTCTATTATATTGTATATAGAGGGGCTATGTTCTATCATACTGTGTATGGGAAGCTATAGGTTATAAAACTGTGTAAATAGGGGATATGAGTCATAATACTGCATATGGGGGGCTATAGAAGCATTATTCTGTGTATAGGGGCTTATAAGCCAACATACTCTATAAATGGCTATGGGCAATCATATTGTGTATAGGTTCTTAAGTTCCATCATACACTATAGAGGGGCTATGAGGCCATAATACTGTGTATAGCTGGGCTATGGGCTACCATGCTGTGTATGGGGAGCTAGGGGCATTCATGCTGTGAATAGGGCTCAGCATCTCAATTATAGACATGTGTGAGACACTTTAAAATTTCTTATACCGGTGAACACATTTCATCTCATCCATGACAGCACTAACACCCAGTGCTGTGTTGGGTAAGAGAGAAATAAATAGGTGAATTATGGCCAGCTATTAATGGGTGGAGGAGGCTGGTTTTTTTTTACTTTTTTTTTCATCATCACATGTCTACAATATTTCCATCTTTTTGTACTATATATAGATTTACACTCTGTATATAATACATAATAATACCAGTAATTGAATTTCCCCAACACCATGAGAATGCATCATAGTTTTGGGGAAAAAGGTGAGTGTTGGCCGGCTATTTAGGGGTGGAGGAAGCCGGATTTTTTTAATTTTTTTTTATTCAGTTTATAGAACATCACATACAATGTGAGTGTAAGCAGTGCACATAGCTGGAAAATTCACCCAGAAGTGGGCAAAAATGGGGCATAATACTGTGTATAGCTGGGCTGTGGACTATCAAACTGTCTATAGAGAGGCTATTGTCAATCATATTGTATATAGGGGGCCATGTTCTATCATACTGTGTAAATAGGGGATGTATGGCATCATACTGTGTAAGGGGGCTTTAGGTGCATTATACTATGTATAGGCAGGTATGGGGACATTATATTGTGTATAGGGGCTATTCGGGCATCATACTGTGTATAGGGGCTTATAGGCCATAATGCTGTGTATCTGGGCTATGGACTATCAAACTGTCTATAGAGGGGCTATTGTCTATCATATTGTATATAGGGGGCTATGTTCTACCCTACTGTGTATGGGAAGATATAGCCTATAAAACTGTGTAAATAGGGGATGTATTGCTTCATACTGTGTATGGGGGGCTATAGGTGCATTATATTATGTATAGGCAAGTATGGGGATATTATACTGTGTATAGGGGCTATTCGGGCATCATACTGTGTATAGCTGGGCAATGCACTATCAAACTGTCTATAGAGGGGCTATGGTTTATCATATTGTACATAGGGGGCTATGTTCTAATATACTGTATATGGGAAGCTATGGGCTATAAAACTGTGTTAAAAGGGGATATATGGCATCATACTGTGTATGGGGGGCTATAGAGGCATTATACTGTGCATAGAGGCTTTTTGGCCATGATATTCTATTAAGGGACTATGGGCCATAATACTGTGCATAGCTGGGCTGTGGACTATCAAAGAGTCTATAGAGGGGCTATTGTCTATCATAATTTATATAGGGGCTATGTTCTATCATACTGTGTATGGGAAGCTATAGGCTATAAATCTGTGTAAATAGGGGACATATTGCTTCATACTGTGTATGGGGTGGTTATAGCGGCATTATACTGTGTATAGAGGCTTCTGGGCCATCATACTCTAAAAAGGGCTATGGGCAATCATATTGTGTATAGGTTCTTATGAGCCATCATACACTGTAGAGGGGCTATGAGGCCATAATACTGTGTATAGCTGGGCTATGGGCTACCATACTGCGTATAGCTGGGCTATGGGTTACTATATTGGGTAGGGGGAGCTATGGGCTATCATGCTGTGAAAAGGGCTCTACATCTCAATTATAGACATGTGTGTGACACTTCAAAATTTTTATACCGGTGAACACATTTCATCTCATCCATGACAGCACTAACACCCAGTGCTGTGTTGGGTAAGAGAGAAATAAATAGGTGAATTATGGACAGCTATTAATGGCTGGAGGAGGCTGGACTTTTTTTCTATTTTTTTCATCAGCACATGTCTACAATATTTCCATCTTTATTGTACTATATATAGATTTACACTCTGTATATAATACCTACAAATACCGGTAATTGAATTTCCCCAAGACCATGATAATGCATCATAGTTTTGGGGAAAAAGGTGAGTTTTGGCCGGCTATTTAGGGGTGGAGGAGGCCGGATTTTTTTATTTTTTTTTATTTCAGTTTATAGAACATCACATACAATTTGAGTGTAAGCAGCGCACATAGCAGGAAAATTCACCCAGAAGTGGGGAAAAAGGGCCATAATACGGTGTATAGCTGGGCTATGGACTATTAAACTGTCTATAGAGGGGCTATTGTCTATTATGTTGTATATAGGGGGGCTATGTTCTATCATACTGTGTATGGGAATCTATAGGTTATAAAACTGTGTAAATAGGGGATATGAGTCATAATACTGCGTATGGGGCGCTATAGAAGCATTATACTGTGTATAGGGGCTTATAAGTCAACATACTCTATAAAGGGCTATGGGCAATCATATTGTGTATAGGTTCTTATGAGCCATCATACACTGTAGAGGGGCTATGAGGCCATAATACTGTGTATAGCTGGGCTATGGGCTACCATACTGCGTATAGCTGGGCTATGGGTTACTATATTGGGTAGGGGGAGCTATGGGCTATCATGCTGTGAATAGGGCTCAGCATCTCAATTATAGACATGTGTGAGACACTTTAAAATTTTTATACCGGTGATCACCATTCATCTCATCCATGACAGCACTAACACCCAGTGCTGTGTTGGGTAAGAGAGAAATAAATAGGTGAATTATGGCCAGCTATTAATGGCTGGAGGAGGCTGGACTTTTTTTCTATTTTTTTCATCATCACATGTCTACAATAATTCCATCTTTATTGTACTATATATAGATTTACACTCTGTATATAATACATACAAATACCGGTAATTGAATTTCCCCAAGACCATGATAATGCATCATAGTTTTGGGGAAAAAGGTGAGTGTTGGCCGGCTATTTAGGGGTGGAGGAGGCCGGATTTTTTTTTTTTTTTTTTTTAGTTCAGTTTATAGAACATCACATACAATTTGAGTGTAAGCAGTTCACATAGCAGGAAAATTCACCCAGAAGTGGGCAAAAAGGGCCATAATACGGTGTATAGCTGGGCTATGGACTATTAAACTGTCTATAGAGGGGCTATTGTCTATTATATTATATATAGGGGGCTATGTTCTATCATACTGTGTAAATAGGGGATGTATGGCATCATACTGTGTATGGGGGGGTTATAGAGGCATTATACTGTGTATAGAGGTGTAGCGTCGGCGTCCCTGCCTCCTGCTAGACAGGGACGCTGTTCCCCTCACCTCTCCGCTCCGTGCCCGGCGTCTTCCTCCCGCTCTGCTGGCAGCACACGCTGCTTCCCGGTCACGGTGCTTAGGGCGCGCGCGTGCTTCCCCTCTCTTAAAGGGGCCGCGCGCGCCGTCCTAAGGAGTCCCCGGCCAATGGCCGGAGGACTTCACCATATATAAGGCACCTCCTCCAAAATGGATGTGCCCGAGCAATGTTGTAGCACAGTTCATCACTCTGCTTCAGCCCTCAGGTCCGTTTCCAGTTACCTGCCAGTTACCTGCCAGTTTCCTGCCAGTTTCCTGTCTGATACCTGCCTGACTCTTGTCTACCTGCTGCTTATCCTGCGATCTGACAGTCTGCCTACCAGCCCTGCCAGTCTGTCTATGGATCCGTCTGCCCGCTCACCTGGGAGCGCACATCTGCTACCTGCCTGCTAGCCTACCTGGAGGCTTCGCCGTCACGTGCTGTGACCACCTGCCTGTCCAGAGACTCTTGCCCGCTCATCTGGGAGCGCTCACCTGCTACCTGTCTGCTAGCCTACCTGGAGGCTCCGCCGTCACGTGCTGTGACCACCTGCCTGTCCAGAGACTCTTGCCCGCTCACCTGGGAGCGCTCACCTGCTACCTGTCTGCTAGCCTACCTGGAGGCTCCGCTGTCACGTGCTGTGACCACCTGCCTGTCCAGAGACTCTTGCCCGCTCACCTGGGAGCGCTCACCTGCTATCTGCCTGCTTGCCTACCTGGAGGCTCCGACGTCACGTGCTGTGACCACCTGCCTGTACAGAGACTCTTGCTCGCTCACCTGGGAGCGTCCACCTGCTACCAGCCTACTAGCCTACCTGGAGGCTCTGCCGTCACTTGCCGTGACCACCCGCCTGTCAAGAGACTGTCCCGGTCACTTGCTGTGATCCCCTGCCCGTTTACCCAGAGACTGTCCCGGTCACTTGCCGTGACCTCCTGCCCGATTACCCAGAGACTGTCCCGGTCCCTTGCCGTGACCACCTGCCCGTTTACCCAGAGACTGTCACTGTCACTTGCTGTGACTACTTGCCCGTCTTCCCTGGGCGCCACCCGCTTCCTTACAAGGACCGCCCCCTTGTATAGTAGCTCAGAGGTTCCGCCTCCCAGACCCGTTAAAAGAGGCTTGTAGGCCATCATACTCTATAAAGGGCTATGGTCAATCATATTGTGTATAGGTTCTTAAGTTTCATCATACACTATAGAGGGGCTATGAGGCCATAATACTGTGTATAGCTGGGCTATGCGCTACCATGCTGTGTATGGGGAGCTAGGGGCATTCATGCTGTGAATAGGGCTCAGCATCTCAATTACAGACATGTGTGAGACACTTTAAAATTTCTTATACCGGTGAACACATTTCATCTCCTCCATGACAGCACTAACACCCAGTGCTGTGTTGGGTGAGAGAGAAATAAATAGGTGAATTATGGCCAGCTATTAATGGCTGGAGGAGGCTGGACTTTTTTTCTTTTTTTTCATCATCACATGTCTACAATAATTCCATCTTTATTGTACTATATATAGATTTACACTCTGTATATAATACATAAAAATACCGGTAATTGAATTTCCCCAAGACCATGATAATGCATCATAGTTTTGGGGAAAAAGGTGAGTGTTGGCCGGCTATTTAGGGGTGGAGGAGGCCGGATTTTTTATTTATTTTTTTTTTTAAGTTCAGTTTATAGAACATCACATACAATTTGAGTGTAAGCAGCGCACATAGCAGGAAAATTCACCAGAAGTGGGCAAAAAGGGCCATAATACGGTGTATAGCTGGGCTATGGACTATTAAACTGTCTATAGAGGGGCTATTGTCTATTATATTGTATATAGGGGGGCTATGTTCTATCATACTGTGTATGGGAAGCTGTAGGCTATAAATCTGTGTAAATAGGGCACATATTGCTTCATACTGTGTATGGGGGGGTTATAGCGGCATTATACTGTGTATAGAGGCTTGTGGGCCATCATACTCTAAAAAGGGCTATGGGCAATCATATTGTGTTTAGGTTCTTTTGAGCCATCATACACTGTAGAAGGGCTATGGGGCCAGAATACTGTGTATAGCTGGGCTATGGGCTACCATACTGCGTATAGCTGGGCTAGGGGTTACTATATTGGGTAGGGGGAGCTATGGGCATTCATGCTGTGAAAAGGGCTCTACATCTCAATTATAGACATGTGTGAGACACTTCAAAATTTTTATACCGGTGATCACATTTCATCTCATCCATGACAGCACTAACACCCAGTGCTGTGTTGGGTAAGAGAGAAATAAATAGGTGAATTATGGCCAGCTATTAATGGCTGGATGAGGCTGGACTTTTTTTCTTTTTTTTCATCAGCACATGTCTACAATATTTCCATCTTTATTGTACTATATATAGATTTACACTCTGTATATAATACCTACAAATACCGGTAATTGAATTTCCCCAAGACCATGATAATGCATCATAGTTTTGGGGAAAAAGGTGAGTGTTGGCCGGCTATTTAGGGGTGGAGGAGGCCGGATTTTTTTTTTTTTTTTTTTGTTCAGTTTATAGAACATCACATACAATTTGAGTGTAAGCAGCGCACATAGCAGGAAAATTCACCCAGAAGTGGGGAAAAAGGGCCATAATACGGTGTATAGCTGGGCTATGGACTATTAAACTGTCTATAGAGGGGCTATTGTCTATTATATTGTATATAGAGGGGCTATGTTCTATCATACTGTGTATGGGAAGCTATAGGTTATAAAACTGTGTAAATAGGGGATATGAGTCATAATACTGCGTATGGGGGGCTATAGAAGCATTAAAGTGTGTATAGAGGCTTATAAGCCATCATACTCTATAAAGGGCTATGGGCAATCATATTGTGTATAGGTTCTTAAGTTCCATCATAGAGGGGCTATGAGGCCATAATACTGTGTATAGCTGGGCTATGCGCTACCATGCTGTGTATGGGGAGCTAGGGGCATTCATGCTGTGAATAGGGCTCAGCATCTCAATTACAGACATGTGTGAGACACTTTAAAATTTCTTATACCGGTGAACACATTTCATCTCATCCATGACAGCACTAACACCCAGTGCTGTGTTGGGTAAGAGAGAAATAAATAGGTGAGTCATGGCCAGCTATTAATGGGTGGAGGAGGCTGGACTTTTTTTACTTTTTTTTTCATCAGTACATGTCTGCAATATTTCCATCTTTTTTGTACTATATATAGTTTTACACTCTGTATATAATACATAAAAATACCTGTAATTGAATTTCCCCAAGACCATGAGAATGCATCATAGCTTTGGGGAAAAAGGTTAGTGTTGGCCGGCTATTTAGGGGTGGAGGACGCCGGATTTTTTTTTTTTCAGTTCAGTTTATAGAACATCACATACATTTTGAGTGTAAGCAGTTCACATAGCAAGAAAATTCACCCAGAAGTGAGCAAAAAGGGTCATAATATGGTGTATAGCTGGGCTATGGACTATTAAACTGTCTATAGAGGGGCTATTGTCTATTATATTGTATATAGGGGGGCTATGTTCTATCATACTGTGTATGGGAAGCTATAGGTTATAAAACTGTGTAAATAGGAGATATGAGTCATAATACTGCGTATGGGGGGCTATAGAAGCATTATACTGTGTATAAGGGCTTATAAGCCATCATACTCTATAAACGGCTATGGGCAATCATATTGTGTATAGGTTCTTAACTTCCATCATACACTATAGAGGGGCTATGAGGCCATAATACTGTGTATAGCTGGGCTATGTGTTACCATGCTGTGTATGGGGAGCTAGGGGCATTAATGCTGTGAATAGGGCTCAGCATCTCAATTATAGACATGTGTGAGACACTTCCAAATTTTTATACCGGTGAACACATTTCATCTCATCCATGACAGCACTAACACCCAGTGCTGTGTTGGGTAAGAGAGAAATAAATAGGTGAATTATGGCCAGCTATTAATGGCTGGAGGAGGCTGGGTTTTTTTTTTTTCATCAGCACATGTCTACAATATTTCCATCTTTTTTGTACTATATATAGATTTACATTCTATATAATACATAAAAATGACGGTAATTGAATTTCCCCAAGACCATGAGAATGCATCATAGTTTTGGGGAAAAAGTTGAGTGTTGGCCGGCTATTTAGGGGTGGAGGAGGCCGGATTTATTTATTTATTTTTTTGTTCAGTTTATAGAACATCACATACAATTTGAGTGTAAGCAGCGCACATAGCAGGAAAATTCACCCAGAAGTGGGGAAAAGGGGCCATAATACGGTGTATAGCTGGGCTATGGACTATTAAACTGTCTATAGAGGGGCTATTGTCTATTATGTTGTATATAGGGGGGCTATGTTCTATCATACTGTGTATGGGAAGCTATAGGTTATAAAACTGTGTAAATAGGGGATATGAGTCATAATACTGCGTATGGGGCGCTATAGAAGCATTATACTGTGTATAGGGGCTTATAAGCCAACATACTCTATAAAGGGCTATGGGCAATCATATTGTGTATAGGTTCTTAAGTTCCATCATACACTATAGAGGGGCTATGAGGCCATAATACTGTGTATAGCTGGGCTATGTACTACCATACTGTGTATGGGGAGCTATGGGCATTCATGCTGTGAATAGGGCTCAGCATCTCAATTATAGACATGTGTGAGACACTTTCAAATTTCTTATACCGGTGAACACATTTCATCTCATCCATGACAGCACTAACACCCAGTGCTGTGTTGGGTAAGAGAGAAATAAATAGGTGAATTATGGCCAGCTATTAATGGCTGGAGGAGGCTGGGGTTTTATTTACTTTTTTTTTCATCATCACATGTCTGCAATATTTCCATCTTTTTTGTACTATATACAGATTTACACTCTGTATATAATACATAAAAATACCGGTAATTGAATTTCCCCAAGACCATGAGAATGAATCATAGTTTTGGGGAAAAAGGTGAGTGTTGGCCGGCTATTTAGGGGTGGAGGAAGCCGGATTTTTTTTATTTATTTTTTATTCAGTTTATAGAACATCACATAAAATGTGAGTGTAAGTGTGACACCCCAGGGGTCTGGTTGCCACAGTGATAGAGATGTTATGTCTGAGAGCAGGTGGGAGGTCCTTTGGTCAGGGATCCTGTGCATGCCACACCTCCTGCCCAGTCTTGGGAGGGGAAGAACTTCCCCTATATAAACCCGGGG
Source organism: Phyllobates terribilis (assembly GCF_046119375.1). Classification (NCBI taxonomy): domain Eukaryota; kingdom Metazoa; phylum Chordata; class Amphibia; order Anura; family Dendrobatidae; genus Phyllobates; species Phyllobates terribilis. The sequence continues at coordinate 80,327 of NW_027364192.1, forward strand.
CTGAAGCAGGGTTAGGAGTCAAGGAGAGTAGAGACAAGAGACAGTCATAGGAAGAAACAGCTGGAGCTCAGTGGGAGCAATACTACTACGAGTCAGGGGCTGGCAGCTGCAGAGCTCGCCCTGACTGAGAAGCTTTCTTACCAGACCCGGCGTCCGAGGCTGTGGGGACTAACTCCTACCCAGCAGCAGAAGCCGACCGGCAGGGGATTTCAGGTCCTCAGGCCCAGAAACCCGAAGGCACGGTCACACGTGTGGGACCAGCACCGCCATCGTGGAGCGGAAGCCATTAGAAGGCCCCGAGTCACCGGCCATACGGGTGAGCACCACACGGTACACTCAGGGACGTGGGCTACTTATATCCGCTTCTAGCAAGGTAGCCAGAAGAGTACAGTCAGTTTGGGAGGCCTACAACTCCGCCTGGCCAGGGGAGATCCCATCTGCTCAAGGACTGACCAGGCCCCGTTCGCTAGCAAGTACTCCGGGAGGGTCTATCGTTGTTACCAGTAAAGACCCTGAATTACACCGCACCGTCTCTGAGTGGTTCCTGCTACCCCCATCTTCCACGTCGGCTGCCCTGAGGCCATACCCCTCCCGTTGGGGGTTATACTATCACGCTGCACAATTCTACACCGGCCTCAGCGGTCTGCCCTGCAGCGGCAGCTCCATAGCTGCAAATCAACGGGTGGCGTAGTCGACACTCAAATAACATCTATCAAGACTGCCACACACTGAGTCTGACCCCCTGGGCACGGACCGGGTCCCCGCCACTCGGAGACTACAACCCTCATCTGATCCGGTTCCGGGTAAGCCCCCGTGCGCGAGACGCTGCGCGACACAGCAGGCCCAGGGGCGCGTCATAAGCAGCGCACATAGCAGGAAAATTCACCCAGAAGTGGGCAGAAATGGGACATAATACTGTGTATAGCTGGGCTGTGGACTATCAAACTGTCTATAGAGAGGCTATTGTCAATCATATTGTGTATAGGGGGGCTATGTTCTATCATACTGTGTAAATAGGGGATGTATGGCATCATACTGTGTATGGGGGCTTTAGGTGCATTATACTATGTATAGGCAGGTATGGGGACATTATATTGTGTATAGGGGCTATTCGGGCATCATACTGTGTATAGGGGCTTATAGGCGATAATGCTGTGTATCTGGGCTATGGACTATCAAACTGTCTATAGAGGGGCTATTGTCTATCATATTGTATATAGGGGGCTATGTTGTGCCCTACTGTGTATGGGAAGATATAGCCTATAAAACTGTGTAAATAGGGGATGTATTGCTTCATACTGTGTATGGGGGGCTATAGGTGCATTATATTATGTATAGGCAAGTATGGGGACATTATACTGTGTATAGGGGCTATTCGGGCATCATACTGTGTATAGCTGGGCTATGCACTATCAAACTGTCCATAGAGGGGCTATGGTTTATCATATTGTACATAGGGGGCTATGTTCTAATATACTGTATATGGGAAGCTATGGGCTATAAAACTGTGTTAAAAGGGGATATATGGCATCATACTGTGTATGGGGGGCTATAGAGGCATTATACTGTGCACAGAGGCTTTTTGGCCATGATACTCTATTAAGGGACTATGGGCCATAATACTGTGCATAGCTGGGCTGTGGACTATCAAAGTGTCTATAGAGGGGCTATTCTCTATCATAATTTATACAGGGGCTATGTTCTATCATACTGTGTATGGGAAGCTATAGGCTATATATCTGTGTAAATAGGGGACATATTGCTTCATACTGTGTATGGGGGGGTTATAGCGGCATTATACTGTGTATAGAGGCTTGTGGGCCATCATACTCTAAAAAGGGCTATGGGCAATCATATTGTGTATAGTTTCTTATGAGCCATCATACACTGTAGAGGGGCTATGGGGCCAGAATACTGTGTATAGCTGGGCTAAGGGTTACCATACTGCGTATAGCTGGGCTATGGGTTACTATATTGGGTAGGGGGAGCTATGGGCTATCATGCTGTGAAAAGGGCTCTACATCTCAATTATAGACATGTGTGAGACACTTCAAAATTTTTATACCGGTGATCACCATTCATCTCATCCATGACAGCACTAACACCCAGTGCTGTGTTGGGTAAGAGAGAAATAAATAGGTGAATTATGGCCAGCTATTAATGGCTGGAGGAGGCTGGACTTTTTTTCTATTTTTTTCATCATCACATGTCTACAATAATTCCATCTTTATTGTACTATATATAGATTTACACTCTGTATATAATACATACAAATACCGGTAATTGAATTTCCCTAAGACCATGATAATGCATCATAGTTTTGGGGAAAAAGGTGAGTGTTGGCCGGCTATTTAGGGGTGGAGGAGGCCGGATTTTTTTTTTTTTTTAGTTCAGTTTATAGAACATCACATACAATTTGAGTGTAAGCAGCGCACATAGCAGGAAAATTCACCCAGAAGTGGGCAAAAAGGGCCATAATACGGTGTATAGCTGGGCTATGGACTATTAAACTGTCTATAGAGGGGCTATTGTCTATTATGTTGTATATAGGGGGGCTATGTTCTATCATACTGTGTATGGGAAGCTATAGGTTATAAAACTGTGTAAATAGGGGATATGAGTCATAATACTGCGTATGGGGGGCTATAGAAGCATTATACTGTGTATAGAGGCTTATAAGCCATCATACTCTATAAAGGGCTATGGGCAATCATATTGTGTATAGGTTCTTAAGTTCCATCATAGAGGGGCTATGAGGCCATAATACTGTGTATAGCTGGGCTATGTACTACCATGCTGTGTATGGGGAGCTAGGGGCATTCATGCTGTGAATAGGGCTCAGCATCTCAATTATAGACATGTGTGAGACACTTTAAAATTTCTTATACCGGTGAACACATTTCATTTCATCCAAGACAGCACTAACACCCAGTGCTGTGTTGGGTGAGAGAGAAATAAATGTGAATTATGGCCAGCTATTAATGGCTGGAGGAGGCTGTTTTTTTTTTTTACTTTCTTTTTCATCAGCACATGTCTACAATATTTCCATCTTTTTTGTACTATATATAGATTTACACTCTGTATATAATACATAAAAATACCGGTAATTGAATTTCCCCAAGACCATGATAATGCATCATAGTTTTGGGGAAAAAGGTGAGTGTTGGCCGGCTATTTAGGCGTGGAGGAGGCCGGATTATTTTTTTTTTTTTTAATAGTTTAATTTATAGAACATCACATACATTTTGAGTGTAAGCAGTGCACATAGCAGGAAAATTCACCCAGAAGTGGGGAAAAGGGCCATAATATGGTGTATGGCTGGGCTATGGAGTATTATACTGTCTATAGAGGGGCTATTGTCTATTATATTATATATAGGGGGGCTATGTTCTATCATACTGTGTAAATAGGGGATGTATGGCATCATACTGTGTATGGGGGGGTTATAGAGGCATTATACTGTGTATAGATGTGTAGCGTCGGCGTCCCTGCCTCCTGGTAGGCAGGGACGCTGTTCCCCTCACCTCTCCGCTACGTGCCCGGCGTCTTCCTCCCGCTCTGCTGGCAGCACACGCTGCTTCCCGGTCACGGTGCTTAGGGCGCGCGCGTGCTTCCCCTCTCTTAAAGGGGCCGCGCGCGCCGTCCTAAGGAGTCCCCGGCCAATGGCCGGAGGACTTCACCATATATAAGGCACCTCCTCCAAAATGGATGTGCCCGAGCAATGTTGTAGCACAGTTCATCACTCTGCTTCAGCCCTCAGGTCCGTTTCCAGTTACCTGCCAGTTACCTGCCAGTTTCCTGCCAGTTTCCTGTCTGATACCTTCCTGACTCTTGTCTACCTGCTGCTTATCCTGCGGTCCGACAGTCTGCCTACCAGCCCTGCAAGTCTGTCTATGGATCCGTCTGCCCACTCACCTGGGAGCGCACATCTGCTACCTGCCTGCTAGCCTACCTGGAGGCTTCGCCGTCACGTGCTGTGACCACCTGCCTGTCCAGAGACTCTTGCCCGCTCATCTGGGAGTGCTCACCTGCTACCTGTCTGCTAGCCTACCTGGAGGCTCCGCCGTCACGTGCTGTGACCACCTGCCTGTCCAGAGACTCTTGCCCGCTCACCTGGGAGCGCTCACCTGCTACCTGTCTGCTAGCCTACCTGGAGGCTCCGCTGTCACGTGCTGTGACCACCTGCCTGTCCAGAGACTCTTACCCGCTCACCTGGGAGCGCTCACCTGCTATCTGCCTGCTTGCCTACCTGGAGGCTCCGCCGTCACGTGCTGTGACCACCTGCCTGTCCAGAGACTCTTGCTCGCTCACCTGGGAGCGTCCACCTGCTACCAGCCTGCTAGCCTACCTGGAGGCTCTGCCGTCACTTGCCGTGACCACCCGCCTGTCAAGAGACTGTCCCGGTCACTTGCTGTGATCCCCTGCCCGTTTACCCAGAGACTGTCCCGGTCACTTGCCGTGACCTCCTGCCCGATTACCCAGAGACTGTCCCGGTCCCTTGCCGTGACCACCTGCCCGTTTACCCAGAGACTGTCCCTGTCACTTGCTGTGACTACTTGCCCGTCTTCCCTGGGCGCCACCCTATTCCTTACAAGGACCGCCCCCTTGTATAGTAGCTCAGAGGTTCCGCCTCCCAGACCCGTTACAAGAGGCTTGTAGGCCATCATACTCTATAAAGGGCTATGGTTAATCATATTGTGTATAGGTTCTTAAGTTCCATCATACACTATAGAGGGGCTATGAGGCCATAATACTGTGTATAGCTGGGCTATGCGCTACCATGCTGTGTATGGGGAGCTAGGGGCATTCATGCTGTGAATAGGGCTCAGCATCTCAATTACAGACATGTGTGAGACACTTTAAAATTTCTTATACCGGTGAACACATTTCATCTCATCCATGACAGCACTAACACCCAGTGCTGTGTTGGGTAAGAGAGAAATAAATAGGTGAGTCATGGCCAGCTATTAATGGGTGGAGGAGGCTGCACTTTTTTTACTTTTTTTTTCATCAGTACATGTCTGCAATATTTCCATCTTTTTTGTACTATATATAGTTTTACACTCTGTATATAATACATAAAAATACCGGTAATTGAATTTCCCCAAGACCATGAGAATGCATCATAGCTTTGGGGAAAAAGGTGAGTGTTGGCCGGCTATTTAGGGGTGGAGGACGCCGGATTTTTTTTTTTTCAGTTCAGTTTATAGAACATCACATACAATTTGAGTGTAAGCAGTTCACATAGCAAGAAAATTCACCCAGAAGTGGGCAAAAAGGGTCATAATATGGTGTATAGCTGGGCTATGGACTATTAAACTGTCTATAGAGGGGCTATTGTCTATTATATTGTATATAGGGGGGCTATGTTCTATCATACTGTATATGGGAAGCTATAGGTTATAAAACTGTGTAAATAGGGGATATGAGTCATAATACTGCGTATGGGGGGCTATAGAAGCATTATACTGTGTATAAGGGCTTATAAGCCATCATACTCTATAAACGGCTATGGGCAATCATATTATGTATAGGTTCTTAACTTCCATCATACACTATAGAGGGGCTATGAGGCCATAATACTGTGTTTAGCTAGGCTATGTGTTACCATGCTGTGTATGGGGAGCTAGGGGCATTCATGCTGTGAATAGGGCTCAGCATCTCAATTATAGACATGTGTGAGACACTTTAAAATTTCGTATACCGGTGAACACATTTCATCTCATCCATGACAGCACTAACACCCAGTGCTGTGTTGGGTAAGAGAGAAATAAATAGGTGAGTCATGGCCAGCTATTAATGGGTGGAGGAGGCTGGACTTTTTTACTTTTTTTTTTCATCAGTACATGTCTGCAATATTTCCATCTTTTTTGTACTATATATAGTTTTACACTCTGTATATAATACATAAAAATACCGTTAATTGAATTTCCCCAAGACCATGAGAATGCATCATAGTTTTGGGGAAAAAGGTGAGTGTTGGCCGGCTATTTAGGGGTGGAGGACGCCGGATTTTTTTTTTTTTTGTTCAGTTTATAGAACATCACATACAATTTGAGTGTAAGCAGTTCACATAGCAAGAAAATTCACCCAGAAGTGGGCAAAAAGGGCCATAATACGGTGTATAGCTGGGCTATGGACTATTAAACTGTCTATAGAGGGGCTATTGTCTATTATATTGTATATAGGGGGGCTATGTTCCATCATACTGTGTATGGGAAGCTATAGGTTATAAAACTGTGTAAATAGGGGATATGAGTCATAATACTGCGTATGGGGGCTATAGAAGCATTATACTGTGTATAAGGGCTTATAAGCCATCATACTCTATAAAGGGCTATGGGCAATCATATTGTGTATAGGTTCTTAAGTTCCATCATACACTATAGAGGGGCTATGAGGCCATAATACTGTGTATAGCTGAGCTATGTGTTACCATGCTGTGTATGGGGAGCTAGGGGCATCCATGCTGTGAATAGGGCTCAGCATCTCAATTATAGACATGTGTGAGACACTTTAAAATTTCTTATACCGGTGAACACATTTCATCTCATCCATGACAGCACTAACACCCAGTGCTGTGTTGGGTAAGAGAGAAATAAATAGGTGAATTATGGCCAGCTATTAATGGGTGGAGGAGGCTGGGGTTTTTTTACTTTTTTTTTCATCATCACATGTCTGCAATATTTCCATCTTTTTTGTACTATATATAGATTTACACTCTGTATATAATACATAATAATACCGGTAATTGAATTTCCCCAACACCATGAGAATGCATCATAGTTTTGGGACAAAAGGTGAGTGTTGGCCGGCTATTTAGGGGTGGAGGAAGCCGGATTTTTTTTATTTATTTTTTATTCAGTTTATAGAACATCACATAAAATGTGAGTGTAAGCAGTGCACATAGCAGGAAAATTCACCAGAAGTGGGCAGAAATGGGGCATAATACTGTGTATAGCTGGGCTGTGGACTATCAAACTGTCTACAGAGAGGCTATTGTCAATCATATTGTATATAGGGGGCTATGTTCTATCATTCTGTGTAAATAGGGGATGTATGGCATCATACTGTGTATGGGGGGCTTTAGGTGCATTATACTATGTATAGGCAGGTATGGGGACATTATACTGTGTATAGGGCCTAATCGGGCATCATACTGTGTATAGGGCCTTATGGGCCATAATGTTGTGTATCTGGGCTATGGACTATCAAACTGTCTATAGAGGGGCTATTGTCTATCATATTGTATATAGGGGGCTATGTTCCACACTACTGTGTATGGGAAGATATAGGCTATAAAACTGTAAATAGGGGATGTATTGCTTCATACTGTGTATGGGGGGCTATAGGTGCATTATATTATGTATAGGCAAGTGTGGGGACATTATACTGTGTATAGGGGCTATTCGGGCATCATACTGTGTATAGCTGGGCTATGCACTATCAAACTGTCTATAGAGGGGCTATGGTTTATCATATTGTACGTAGGGGGTATGTTCTAATATACTGTATATGGGAAGCTATGGGCTATAAAACTGTGTTAAAAGGGGATATATGGCATCATACTGTGTATGGGGGGCTATAGAGGCATTATACTGTGCATAGAGGCTTTTTGGCCATGATACTCTATTAAGGGACTATGGGCCATAATACTGTGCATAGCTGGGCTGTGGACTATCAAAGTGTCTATAGAGGGGCTATTGTCTATCATAATTTATATAGGGGCTATGTTCTATCATACTGTGTATGGGAAGCTATAGGCTATAAATCTGTGTAAATAGGGGACATATTGCTTCATACTGTGTATGGGGGTTTATAGAGGCATTATACTGTGCATAGAGGCTTGTGGGCCATCATACTCTGAAAAGGGCTATGGGCAATCATATTGTGTATAGGTTCTTATGAGCCATCATACACTATAGAGGGGCTATGGGGCCATAATACTGTGTATAGCTGGGCTATGGGCTACCATACTGCGTATAGCGGGGCTATGGGTTACTATATTGTGTAGGGGGAGCTATGGGCTATCATGCTGTGAAAAGGGCTCTACATCTCAATTATAGACGTGTGAGACACTTCCAAATTTCTTATACCGGTGAACACATTTCATCTCATCCATGACAGCTCTAACACCCAGTGCTGTGTTGGGTAAGAGAGAAATAAATAGGTGAGTCATGGCCAGCTATTAATGGCTGGAGGAGGCTGGGTTTTTTTTTACTTTTTTTTTCATCATCACATGTCTACAATATTTCCATCTTTTTTGTACTATATATAGATTTACATTCTATATAATACATAAAAATGACGGTAATTGAATTTCCCCAAGACCATGAGAATGCATCATAGTTTTGGGGAAAAAGGTGAGTGTTGGCCGGCTATTTAGGGGTGGAGGAGGCCGGATTTTTTTTTTTTTTTTTTTTTTTTAAGTTCACTTTATAGAACATCACATACAATTTGAGTGTAAGCAGTGCACATAGCAGGAAAATTCACCCAGAAGAGGGCAAAAAGGGCCATAACACGGTGCATAGCTGGGCTATGGACTATTAAACTGTCTACAGAGGGCTATTGTCTATTATATTGTATATAGGGGGCTATGTTCTATCATACTTTGTATGGTAAACTATAGGCTATAAAACTGTGTAAATAGGGGATATATGGCATCATTCTGTGTATTGGGCATTATAGATGCATTATACTGTGTATACGCAGATATGGGGTCATTATACTGTGTATAGGGGTTACTCGGGCATCATACTCTGTATAGGGGCTTATTGACCATAATACTGTGTATAGCTGGGCTATGGACTATTAAACTGTCTATAGAGGGGCTATTGTCTATTATGTTGTATATAGGGGGCTATGTTCTATCATACTGTGTATGGGAAGCTATAGGCTATAAAACTGTCTAAATAGGGGATATGAGTCAGAATACTGCGTATGGGGGCAATAGAAGCATTATACTGTGTATAGGGGCTTTTAAGCCATCATACTCTATAAAAAGCTATGGGCAATTATATTGTATATAGGTTCTTATGAGCCATCATACCCTATAGAGGTGCTATGGGGCCATAATACTTTGTATAGCTGGGCTATGGGCTACCATACTGTGTATATCTGGGCTATGGGCTACTATATTGTGTATGGGGAGCTATGGGCTATCATGCTGTGAATAGGGATCTACATCTCAATTATAGACATGTGTGAGACACTTCAAAATTTTTATACCGGTGATCACATTTCATCTCATCCATGACAGCACTAACACCCAGTGCTGTGTTGGGTAAGAGAGAAATAAATGTGAATTATGGCCAGCTATTAATGGGTGGAGGAGGCTGGACTTTTTTAACTTTTTTTAACATCATCACATGTCTACAATATTTCCATCTTTATGGTACTATATATAGATTTACACTCTGTATATAATACATAAAATACCGGTAATGGAATTTCCCCAAGACCATGAGAATGCATCATAGTTTTGGGGAAAAAGGTGAGTGTTTTTTTTTGTTCAGTTTATAGAACATCACATACAATTTGAGCGCAAGCACTGCACATAGCAGGAAAATTCACCCAGATGTGGGCAAAAAAGGGCCATAATACGGTGTATAGCTGGGCTATGGACTATTAAAATGCCTATAGAGGATCTATTGTCTATCACTGTGTATGGGGCTATAGATGCATTATACTGTGTATAGTCAGATATGGCGACATTACACTGTGTTCCAAATTATTATGCAAATAATATTTTCTCAGATTTTCCCAAATTACCTATATGAATTGCAGTCATTGTAATTTTCCAGTCAACTAACTATTAGAGTACAATTGAAAGGTTTTAGTACAAACTGCCTATGATAACAGTATATTTTTAAAAAAATAAAACACTCAAACTGCACTCAAAATGCATGTTCCAAATTATTATGCACAGCAGTGTTTTCAACTTTTCATTTTAATAAAGAACAAAAAAATGGTCATTTTTGAAATTATAAGCATTAGCAGGTTATTACAAACTGAAATCAAACAGTTTTCAACTCAAAACTTTATTCTAGGTGATGTTACATTTGCACATAGGACCCCTTGTTCGAAAGGAGCTTCTGAACTCTCTCGTCCATAGAATTTGTCAGGTTTTGGATGGTTTCTGCTTCAATTGTTTTGCATGAGGACAGAATACCCTCCCAGAGCTGTTGCTTAGATGTGAACTGCCTCCCGCCATCATAGACACTCCTTTTGATGACGCTCCAGAAGTTCTCAATGGGGTTGAGGTCAGGGGAGCATGGGGGCCACACCATAAGTTTGTCCCCTTTTATGCCCATAGCAGCCAGAGATGCAGATGTGTTATTTGCAGCATGAGACGGTGCATTATCATGCATGAAAATGATGTTGCTGTGGAATGCACGGTTCTTCTTCTTGAACCATAGCAGGAAGTGCGGTTTGAGAAACTCCACATACATTATGGAGTTTATCTTTACCCCTTCAGGGATCCTAAAGGGGCCGACAATCTCTCTCCCCATGATTCCAGCCCAAAACCCGAAGGCATGGTCACACGCGTGGGACAAGCACCGCCATCGTGGAGCGGAAGCCATTAGAAGGCCCCGAGTCACCGGCCATACGGGTGAGCACCACACGGTACACTCAGGGACGTGGGCTACTTATATCCGCTTCTAGCAAGGTAGCCAGAAGAGTACAGTCAGTTTGGGAGGCCTACAACTCCGCCTGGCCAGGGGAGATCCCATCTGCTCAAGGACTGACCAGGCCCCGTTCGCTAGCAAGTACTCCGGGAGGGTCTATCGTTGTTACCAGTAAAGACCCTGAATTACACCGCACCGTCTCTGAGTGGTTCCTGCTACCCCCATCTTCCACGTCGGCTGCCCTGAGGCCATACCCCTCCCGTTGGGGGTTATACTATCACGCTGCACAATTCTACACCGGCCTCAGCGGTCTGCCCTGCAGCGGCAGCTCCATAGCTGCAAATCAACGGGTGGCGTAGTCGACACTCAAATAACATCTATCAAGACTGCCACACACTGAGTTTGACTCCCTGGGCACGGACCGGGTCCCCGCCACTCGGAGCCTACAACCCACATCTGATCCGGTTCCGGGTAAGCCCCCGTGCGCGAGACGCTGCGCGACACAGCAGGCCCAGGGGCGCGTCAACTTTGGCGTAGTCGGCAGGATTTCGTGCCCGCAACCACCGGGTAGTGCGTGCCTGAAAAAGAGACTTTTAAAACTTACCATCCGTGAAGTTTTCCCGCCATCGGTGAAGATTCCCGCCATCCGGCACCATTTTCAGCCTTCTTCCCGCCATCTGTGAAGATTCCCGCCATCCGGCGCCATCTTCAGCCTTCTTCCCGCCATCCGTGGAGTTTTCCCGCCGTTGGACGCCATCTTGAGGACGCCGCTCGGGAAGAAGAGGGGCGTGGACTCCGAAAAGCCCGCGAGAACTGAAGCCCCGCCTCACGTCCGGACGTTGCGTAAGGTCCTGGAAGGAGCCCAGCAGACGCCGACGTCACCGGAGCGCGACGGAAGGTCCTCAACCCTGACGATCCACTGCGGAGCCGCGGCCTACGGAAGAGGATCATCGCAAGATAGGCCACGGTCCACTAGGGGGGAGGAAGATGTCGGATACGGAGGAGAGCTTCACTGCCTCAACCCCCGCCAGCGCTACCGCTGCTGCAGTTATGCCCTTCACCATGCCCTATATCCCGGGAGCAGCTTGGCTACCCCAGTACTCAGGGGAGTCACATACCATGCATGACTTTAGAGAAAAGCTGGATAGCCTCTTCCAGGTGTACCCCCTCACAGAAGAGCAAAAAGTGAGCATCCTGGTGGCCCAACTAACCGGGGCAGCCAAAAGGGAAGTAAAATCCTGGCCACCTGGGAGGAAGACTGTCGCAGGGATACTAACCCGGCTGAAGGACACCTTTGATACCCGCACCTCAGCCGAGATTAAGCTTAGATTCTACGGGTGCAAGCAGCGAGCGCATGAGAGTATAAGGGACTATGCACTAAACCTACAAGAGGCCCTGAGGGCCATTAAGCAGACCGACCCTGATGGAGTGGGAAACGAAGACAGGCTGTTGACCGAACAGTTTATAGAGGGACTATATTGTAATACCCACCGAACCCAGTTGCGGGCAATGGCCTTGCAGGATCCCCATCTGGGATTTGCACAGTTCAAGGACAGAGCCATCCGGGTGCTCCGAGAACCGGCACCAGGTGGCGTTGTGACCCACAGGCGCCCCACTACCACTTACCACCAGGAGGCGGCGCCCTTGTCGGCAGGGCCTGTGGGAGCTGATGCGCAGGCTTTGGACAATGACCCGGCTCCAGACCTACACCATCAGGTCCAAGAGCTAGCTAAGAGCGTTGCTGCACTAACCCGAACTGTGCAGTCTTTACAGGTTTCCACTCCAGGGAAGATCCAGCTGGCATCCGGACCGGAGGACATCCCGTGGCGTCGACCAAGGAGGACCCCACCGGCCAGAGGAAGACCCAGTGACCGATATAGCGAGGACGGACGACCCATCTGCCGCCGCTGCAATCAACCCGGACATATGGCAAGGTACTGTTCTTTAAACGGGCACAACCTGGGGTAGAGGGCCAACCCCCAGGAAAAAGATCACCAGGCCCATCGAACTGGCGCGACAGATATGTGGGAGGACGTCCAGTCTTGCCTGTGGTACTGGATGGCATTCCCATGAGTGCCCTACTGGACACCGGGTCACAGGTCACCACCATCCCGTACGTGCTCTTTAAGCAATGCTGGAATGACTCGGATATTACCCGCTACCCTGACGAGGACTTGAGTATCATCGCCAGCAATGGCCAGCCCGTGCCACAGATCGGATTTAAAGAAGTGACCATCAAAATCGGTAGAGTCGAACTGGCAGCACAGGGACTGATCATTGTAGATATTGACAAACATGAGAGTCACCCAAAAATAACTCTAGGAACTAATGTAATTGAAAATTGTCTTGCAGAGGTGATTTTCCTTCTACAGCAGGTTGCCAAGAACGCCAGTTCCGGCGAGCAGCGGGTGCTCCAGAAAGAGATCCGGGCACTGATGCGACGGCAACAGGTGGAACTCTCCGGCGGTGAGATTGGTAGCGTAAGAATGTGTGACCCTTTTCCTATTGCCATGCCCCCAAAAAGTGAAATGATGATTTGGTGCCGGGCAGCTATTGGTCTGAGAGGTAGAGATTACCAGGCAATGGTAGAACCAGTTTACTCAGACAGTAGGCCCACCATCTTGACAGCACGGGGGGTGGTTAATGTACGCCATGGGAGGGTGCCCGTTCGCATAATCAATATCGGGAAGAGGGAAGTGTACCTGCCCCGGTATGCCACGCTAGCCAAATTATATACCATTAGCCAAAATGCTATACAATCTGTGGAACCCTTGCCTCCATCTCACCCGGAGGGAGGTAACGGCTCTAAGAAAGTAATGGAGGATTGGTGTCAGCAACTACACTTGGGAACTGACTCCACTCCCTCCCACCAGAAACAGGGAGTCTACCGGGTGGTTCAAGAGTATGAGAGAGTGTTTAGTAAACACCCGTTAGACTTCGGGCGAGTCAAGGGGGTAGAACACCGCATCCCCACGGGAGATCATCCTCCCATAAAAGAGAGGTATCGACCCCTACCCCCTGCACATTACCAACACGCCAAGGGGATGCTTAGAGACATGAAGGAGGCTGGGGTAATCCGGGATAGCTGTAGCCCCTGGGCAGCCCCACTGGTTTTAGTCAAAAAGAAAGACAACACTATGAGGATGTGTGTAGATTACCGGAAAATCAACCGTATCACACACAAGGATGCGTACCCTTTACCAAGGATAGAGGAGTCTTTGGCTGCTTTAAGATCTGCTAACTTCTTCTCTACCTTGGATCTCACTAGCGGGTACTGGCAGGTTCCTGTAGCAGAGGCGGACCGGGAGAAGACTGAATTCACCACCCCGATGGGACTTAGCGAGTTTACCTGTATGCCGTTTGGACTTTGTAACGCACCAGGAACCTTCCAACGATTAATGGAGTGCTGTCTGGGACACAAAAACTTCGAGACGGTCTTGTTGTACCTGGACGATGTCATCGTATATTCCAAGACTTATGAGGACCACCTGAAACATCTGGCGGAAGTGTTCGAAGCCCTGGCAAGTTACGGCCTGAAGGTGAAACCCTCTAAGTGTCACCTCCTGAAGCCAAAGGTGCAGTACCTGGGACACGTGGTGAGCGCTGATGGAGTGGCTCCCGACCCTGATAAGATCACCGCAATTAAGGAATGGCCAAGTCCCTCCAGTGTAAAGGAAGTGCGGCAGTTCCTTGGGTTGGTAGGCTATTACCGCAGATTCATCCCCGGCTTCACCAAAAAGGCAGCTCCTATGCAGGACCTCCTGATAGGCCAGTCCCGGAAGGCCAAGAACCAGAAGCCGCCCTTCAAATGGGAGGAGCTGGAAGAAGAGTCCTTCCGCCAGCTGAAGATGGCCCTCACGGGGGATGAAATCCTGGCATACCCGGATTATAGCCAGCCCTTTATCCTCTACACCGACACCAGTAACATCGGGCTAGGAGCCGTGCTGTCCCAGATTCAGCAAGGGAAAGAACGAGTAATCGCCTACGCAAGCCGAAAACTGCGACCCACCGAAAGGAACCCCGAGAATTACAGCTCATTTAAGTTAGAGTTCCTGGCCGTGGTATGGGCAGTCACCGAGCGCTTTAAGCATTACCTCGCTTCTTCCCGGTTCACCGTGTACACGGATAACAACCCGTTGACACACCTGGACACGGCAAGACTCGGTGCCCTGGAGCAGAGGTGGATGGCCCGTCTGTCCAACTACGAGTTCACAATCAAATACCGGGCAGGACGCTCCAATACCAACGCGGACGCCCTGTCCAGGATGCCCAACCTGCCGGACGGAGGAGAAGATCCGGAGGGACTGGAAGAAGTTGAACTCCCTGCGTTCCACCGTCATGGGACTATCCAGTACTCCCACCGGGTAAAGAGTAAGCAGGCTGCTACGTTGAACCCCTTACCCCACTACAACTGGGCGGAAACGCAAGACAGCGACCCTGCCGTCCGACTGGTGAAGGAGATGCTGACTCGGCCGGAGGCTCGCCTTGAACCAGACGCTCCGGAGGAAGCCAAACAACTATGGGCAGAGAAGAGTCGACTGTTCCTTTACAAAGGGAAGTTGTGTCGCAGAATGGTTAACTCCCGGACACATGAATTACTCTGGCAAGTAGTGGTGCCACGAAGAGACGCAGCCATGGTGATGGAGGCATACCACGACGGAGCTGGACACTTCGGGTGGAAGAAGCTGGAGTTCCTGCTGCGCGAGCGGTTCCACTGGGTAGCCATGAGGGGAACCATTGAGAAGTGGTGCAGAGACTGTGGCCCGTGCAACCTAAGAAGGAAGGACCGTGCCAGCCAGAAGACTCCCCTGCAGTCCATCGTCACCCGGCAGCCGTTGGAACTGGTAGCCTTGGATCATGTAAAACTGACCCCAAGCAGAAGTGGCTACGTCTACGCACTAACCATCGTGGATCACTACTCCCGGTTCTTGGTTGTCGTCCCCGTCAAGGACTTAACAGCTCGAACAGCAGCGAGAGCCTTCCAGCAGCATTTCTGCCGTCCACACGGGTACCCGGACCAAGTGTTGACAGACCAGGGACCTGCCTTTGAAGCGGAGGTCTTCCAAGAATTCTGCACTCTGTATGGCTGCCGGAAGATAAGGACGACACCCTATCATCCGCAAACTAATGGACTTTGTGAGAAAATGAACCAGGTGGTAATGGATCTTCTGAAAACGTTGCCCCTGGAAGAACGCAGTCTGTGGCCTGAGAAGCTGCCCGATCTGGTGGACCTATACAACCACATCCCGGTAGGTTCCACCAACTGTACCCCGGCTTACCTAATGAGGGCAAGACCTGGTAAGTTACCTGTTGACCTGGAAATGGGAGTCCTGACACCCGAGGACACTTCACCAGAAGCAGACTGGGACACAGAGAGGCAGCAGCAGTACCGGAGAGTACAGGAGAGCGTGGAGCGAAGTCTCTGTCAGGCTAGGGAAAGACAAGAGAAAACTTACAACCAGTATGCTCCCGCTGTTCCCCTGGTACCCGGAGAGCAGGTCTTGAAGAGGAAGAGACGGCTCCACAAGTTGGACGACCAGTGGGAGAAGGACCCGTACACCGTACTGCCCTCAAGCCACGAGAACCCGAAGGTTTGTACCATCAGTAAAGACGGAGGGGAAACCACAGCCATTGTATCCCGGGACCACCTGAAAAAGTGTCCCGAACAACTGAGGAACCCTGAAGAGGAACAAGAAGACCATCGACCCGTAGAGGAAAGGGAAGATATGGTTAGTACTGTGCTCGGGGACTTCCCTCGGTCTTGGACTCAAGTCAATGGTGCAGTTGTGGTACCCATACTCACCTTCCTCCAACCAGCATCCCAAGCACCTACGGAGCAACAGGTAGAGCTGGAAGAACAGCCGGTCCAGGAGGCAGAAGACCCCACACCAGCAGACCAGGGGGATCAACCCTCTGCTTGCAGTGAGCCTGCCATATCCCTAGTGAGCCAAAGAGCCGGTAGACAGCTGCCCAGTTTACCCTTGACAGCTCCTACACCCTGTAGTTCAGGGCTAGACAGTCAGCTCCGTAGGTCCACTAGGGCCACTAGAGGCCAGTTACCCGCACGTTGGAGGATTTAAAGTGTATAAATTGTTTTATTTATGTTTACCTGTGTATTGTTGCTTGTGTATAATTTTGTGTTTCTAGTTATTTGTAGGAGTCCTTGGTGGATTTACCGGGAATCCTTGTACATAGTTGGAGCGTAACCCAGGATGGACTAGAGACTGTTAAGGACTCGGGGTAGGACAGACCCCTACCTGGTTACGTCTCCCTGTTTTGGTGAAATGGACACCTTGCTTTCCCTCAAAGACTGCACCCGGTTGCGGACACGCCGTGACCATTGTTATGTGTCTCTTTATTATAATGTTTTGGTTGTACTCTGTTATGTTTACAAAAATGTGTTTAGTCTCGGAGTACTAAATTTTACTAGGGGGGAATGTGGCACCCCAGGGGTCTGGTTTCCACAGTAATGTAATGTTATGTCTGAGAGCAGGTGGGAGGTCCTTTGGTCAGGGATCCTGTGCATGCCACACCTCCTGCCCAGTCTTGGGAGGGGAAGAACTTCCCCTGTATAAACCCTGGGCTGAGGCAGGGTTAGTCAGTCAAAGAGAGTAGAGACAAGAAACAGTCACAGGAAGAAACAGCAGAAGCTCAGTGGGAGTAATACTACTACGAGTCAGGGGCTGGCAGCTGCAGAGCTCGCCCTGATTGAGAAGCTTTCTCACCGGACCCGGCGTCCGAGGCTGTGGGGACTAACTCTTACCCAGCAGCAGAAGCCGACCGGCAGGGGATTGCAGGTCCTCAGGCCCAGAAACCCGAAGGCACGGTCACACGCGTGGGACAAGCACCGCCATCGTGGAGCGGAAGCCATTAGAAGGCCCCGAGTCACCGGCCATACGGGTGAGCACCACACGGTACACTCAGGGACGTGGGCTACTTATATCCGCTTCTAGCAAGGTAGCCAGAAGAGTACAGTCAGTTTGGGAGGCCTACAACTCCGCCTGGCCAGGGGAGATCCCATCTGCTCAAGGACTGACCAGGCCCCGTTCGCTAGCAAGTACTCCGGGAGGGTCTATCGTTGTTACCAGTAAAGACCCTGAATTACACCGCACCGTCTCTGAGTGGTTCCTGCTACCCCCATCTTCCACGTCGGCTGCCCTGAGGCCATACCCCTCCCGTTGGGGGTTATACTATCACGCTGCACAATTCTACACCGGCCTCAGCGGTCTGCCCTGCAGCGGCAGCTCCATAGCTGCAAATCAACGGGTGGCGTAGTCGACACTCAAATAACATCTATCAAGACTGCCACACACTGAGTTTGACTCCCTGGGCACGGACCGGGTCCCCGCCACTCGGAGACTACAACCCACATCTGATCCGGTTCCGGGTAAGCCCCCGTGCGCGAGACGCTGCGCGACACAGCAGGCCCAGGGGCGCGTCATATTGTTTGGCCCACTGGAGCCGTTCCTGCTTGTGTGCAGTGGATAGAGGAGGTCGACAGGATGGCTTACGCACAGCTGCAAACCTCTGAAGGACCCTGCATCTTGTTGTTCAGGGGACGTTGGAGGCACCAGCAGCTTCAAAAACTTGTCTGCTGCTATGACAAGGCTTTTTTGCCGCTGCTCTTTTAACCTGATGTAATTGCCTATAGGAAAGAGTCCTCAATTTTCCCTTATCAGCACGCACACGTGTGTACTGTGAATCAGCTACATACTTCTTGATTGTGCGGTGATCACGATGAAGTGTCTTGGCAATGTTGATTGTAGTCATGCCTTGACCTAAACACTCCACAATTTGTTGCTTCTCAGCAGCCGACACATCCTTTTTCTTTCCCATTTTGGCAGAAAATGTAGGCTGCTTAATAATGTGGGACAGCCTTCTTAAGTAGTCTTGCCTTTCATTGGACACACCTGCCAAGCTAATTAGCACAGGTGTCTGCAATTGCTTACAGTGATATAAAGAGCCCTGACACACATCACCATCAATGAGTTTAACTGACAAACAAAAAAATTCTTACCTTATCACTCCTAAACACTTTTTGCATAATAATTTGGAATACACTGTAATTCATGGTTTATTGGAGGATGATCCAGACAGGCGGATGCAATTTAGTGAGATTATGCTTAACAAAATTGAAGAAAATCCAGTAATTTTAGATAACATTATGTGGAGTGATGACGCTTCTTTCAAATTATCCGGCCATATTAACAGACATAATTGTATTTACTGGTATAATGAGAACATGCATTTAACATTAGAGCAACAACTAAATGAACCTGGTGTCAATGTTTGGGGTGGTATTTCAAGTTTTAGTGTTTTAGGACCAATATTTTTTGATGGGACAGTCACAGGAGATAAGTATCTCGAAATTCTAATGAATCGAGTTGTTCCCCAGGTACAGAAACATCCTAATTCAAATGACCTTTATTTCCAACAAGATGGGGCCCCTCCACATTATTCAAGAGTAGTCCGCGAGTATCTTGATGATACATTTCCTAATAAATGGATTGGCCGAAGTGGCCCACTTGATTGGCCAGCACGTTCACCAGACTTGACCCCAATGGATTTTTTCTTTTGGAGAGTACTCAAGGACAAAGTTTATAGTCAAAAACCAAAAAGTGTCAGTGATATGAAAAATTACATAAGAGATGCATTTCAAGAAATTAATATCCAAAGAGACTTGTGCAAAAACGTTTGACAAAGCGTAAGAGGCAGACTTCAAAGCTGTGCAAATTGTAATGGAAAACAGTTTGAGCACCTGCGTTGATAAAATTTAAGGGCTTTTATATTATTGTTCAGAATAAAATTTAATTGTCAATGTTATGCTTGTGTTAGTAAATATAATTTTATATATAAATCAAAATAAATGTTATTATTTTCTGTCCACCTACTTTAGGACCACCCAAAATATACGGGGCTATGTTCTACCCTACTGTGTATGGGAAGATATAAGCTATAAAACTGTGTAAATAGGGGATATATTGCTTCATACTGTGTATGGGGGGCTATAGGTGCTTTATACTGTGTATAGGGGCTATTCGGGAATCATACTGTGTATAGCGGCTTATGGGCCATAATACTGTGTATAGCTGGGCTATGCACTATCAAACTGTATATAGAGGGGCTATGTTTTATCATATTATACATAGGGGTGCTATGTACTAATATACTGTGTATGGGAAGCTATAGACTATAAAACTGTGTAAAAGGGGGATATATGGCATCATACTGTGTATGGGGGCTATAGAGGCATTGTACTGTGCAGAGATGCTTTTTGGCCTTCATTCTCTATAAAGGGACTATGGGCCATAATACTGTTCATAGCTGGGCTGTGGACTATCAAAGTGTCTATAGGGGGGCTATTGTCTATCATATTGTATATACGGGCTATGTTCTATCATACTGTGTATGGGAAGCTATAGGCTATAAATCTGTGTAAATAGGGGATGTGGGTCATAGTACTGCGTATGGGGGGTTATAGAGGCATTATACTGTGTATAGAGGCTTGTGGGCCATCATGCTCTATAAAGGGCTATGGGCAATCATATTATGTATAGGTTCTTATGAGCCATCATACACTATAGAGGGGATATTGGGCCATAATATTGCGTATAGCTGGGCTATGGGCTACCATACTGCGTATAGCTGGGTTATGGGCCAAAATACTGTGTATAGCTGGGCTATGGGCTATAATGCTGTGTATAGCTGGGCTATGTGCTACCATATTGTGTTTGGGGAGTTATGGGCTATAATACTGTGAATAAGCCTCTACATCTCAATTATAATGTTGTATCATACTGTGTATGGGAAGCTATAGGCTATAAATCTGTGTTAATAGGGGATATGGGTCATAATACTGCATATGGGGGGTTATAGAGGCATTATACTGTGTATAGAGGCTTGTGGGCCATCATGCTCTATAAAGGGCTATGGGCAATCATATTATGTATAGGTTCTTATGAGCCATCATACACTATAGAGGGGATATGGGGCCATAATATTGCGTATAGCTGGGCTATGGGCTACCATACTGCGTATAGCTGGGTTATGGGCCAAAATACTGTGTATAGCTGGGCTATGGGCTATAATGCTGTGTATAGCTGGGCTATGTGCTACCATATTGTGTTTGGGGAGTTATGGGCTATAATACTGTGAATAAGCCTCTACATCTCAATTATAATGTTGTATCATACTGTGTATGGGAAGCTATAGGCTATAAATCTGTGTAAATAGGGGATATGGGTCATAATACTGCATATGGGGGGTTATAGAGGCATTATACTGTGTATAGAGGCTTGTGGGCCATCAAGTTGACGCGCCCCCTGGGCCTGTGTTGTACAGGGGAACCCGGAACCGGGCCTGTTGTAGGATGCTGGGGGTTGTAGTCTCCGTGTGGCGGTGACCCGGTCCGTGCCCAGGGTGGTCAAACCAGTGGCAGTCTTAGGCTGAGTTCACACGATGCGATTTTCGTGCGTTTCCGCGGCGTTTTTGCAGTTGCGGAAACGCTGCGGAAACGCATTAAAAACGCATGGTAGAAGGGCAGCAATGTTCCCCAATTGAAATCCGCATGTGCTGTGCCCACGATGCGGATTTTTCCGCAGTGTAAACGCTGCGGTCAAAAGTCCGCAGCATGTCAATTAATTTTGCGGAAACGCTGCTCTTTTGGCGCCATTGACTTGCATTAGACCGCATGGAATCCGCATCACTGTATATGTTGATGCGCTTTTCATGCGGTCTAATGTGCGGATGGTACCCGGGTGTGGATGAGAGGACTCGCATCCAGACCCAGGTACCATTAAAAAAAAAGAATAAAATAAAAAATATATATATTCTCACCTTCTGACAGCCCGCGCTGCGTCCTGCTGGCTTCCCGGGCACTTCGCGGTTGAATTAAGGACCTTCGCTGACGTCAGAGTCATGTGACGGGTCACGTGACGCTGACGTCGGAAGGTCCTAAAGTCTTCACTGCCGGCAGCCGGGACCGAGCGAAGCTGGACACCGGGGGCCATCAGAGGGTAAAGTATATATTTATTTTTTATTTTTTGACATTCACACACTATATAAATCCATGCCGGTTGCATGGATTTATATAGTGTAAAGTTGACAAGCACTTTCCAAGTGATGCTAAAATCGCTTGGGAAGCGCTTGTCAACCCGCATGCGGAAATGAAAGTGAAGACTGCTTAATTTCCGCATGTCCCTGGCAGGAAACCGCATGTACAATCCGCATGGTTTTTTTTCCTGCCAGAGAGATGCAGAAACGCTCAGGAAAAAATCCTGAGCATTTCTGCATCGTGTGCACATACCCTTAATGTATAGCAAATGTCCGACTACGCCACCCGTGGATTGCGGTCAGTGGGGACCGCCGCTGCGCTGCCGACCGCTGAGGCTGATGTTGTTTGCGCAGCCGAGTATGGGATAACTCCCCACGGGAGAAGTATTGCCTCAGGGCAGCTAATGTGAGAGATGATGGGAGTGATGGTGTGAGGGTCCCAGTGCTAATGGTGCTGGTGCGGCAAGGAATCACAGAGACGTGAGGTGCAGTTCAGGGTCTTTACTGATGGTACAAGGCAGACCCTCCCGGGAGTACTGGCTAGTATAAGGGGCCTGGTCAGTCTGCGAGCAAGCAGGAGTTCCCCTGGCCAGGTGGAGTTGTAGGCCTCCCCGTTTATCTGCACTCTTCCTGGCTACCTTGCTGTCAGCGGTTACAAGTAGCCCACGTCCCTGAGTATACCGTGTGGTGCTCACCCGTATGGCTGGTGACTTGGGGCCTTCTGTTAGCCTCCGCTCCTGGATGGCGGCGCTGGTCCCTTCTTTGTGACTGAGCCTCCGGGCTTGAACAGAGGACCTGGAATCCCCTGCCGGCTGGTTTCTGCTGCTGGGTATATATATCAGTCCCCACAGCCTCGGACTCCTGTGTCCGGTTTTAGTAACTTCAGCCAGGGCGAGCTATATCTCTGCTCAGCTCCAGCCCCTGGTCTTCAGCTGCTGCTCCTACAGAGCTCCTGATGTATCTTTCCCTGTGTCTGGAACTTCACTGTCTAATCCCGCCCCAGACCCAGTTTATAAGGGCAGATTCCTCCCCTCCCAGGTCTGGGTGGGCCGTGTTGCATGTTTAGGGCTCCTGACCAGAGAAACCTCCCACTTGCTCTCAGACATAATATCTCTATTACTGTGGTAACCAGACCCCTGGGGTGCCACATTCCCCCCTAGTAAATTTTAGTACTCCGGGACTAAACACATTTTTAAAGAAACATAAATACAGGGTATAAACGATAATACAAAAACATATTTACAAGAAGCTTTAGTTCTTTAAAGGTCACGGCGTGTCCGTAACCGGGTGTCCATATCACCCAAGGTGAAGTTTGTGAAACAAGGGGGTGTCCATGTCACCCAAGGTGAAACTTTAAGCAAAGTAGGGGACCTGTCCAAAGCAAACCCCTTGCGTTGGCCTTGGGCGTGGCTGCAAGGCTGGAGCTAACTACTTTGAGCCGCAAGTAGGCCACGCCAGACAGGTTTTCTTTTCCGCGGCCGTCTTTGCAAGAGGCACCAAGGTGCAACTATCTACAAGCATTGTTCCGGTTATCCAGTGTCCATAACCTGTTAGTCCAAATAAATCTGCAGGGTAACTGAGAAACATAATTAGTAACAGGCAACAAACATAAACCATAAACAGTTAACAGATAAATTCACAGTGCATCACTTTAGATTTTCCAGCGAGCGAGCATCTGACCTCTAGTGACTCTAGTGGACCTACGGAGCTCACTAACTGATTCTGCACTACAGGGTGTAGGAGGTACAAAACCTACAAAAGACAAAAGACAAAAATATATCTCATACCCTACCATCATTATATATAAATGTAAAGCAAAGTTGCATAATAAATATAGGGTACTTAGTGAACTATTTTTGATCAAAAAAAGTATACAAGCCGTCCCACCAGCGGCAAGGTGACCCTAAATTGGGACGGTACCTATACTGCCTATATTAAAAACCTTACTGTATATCAAAGTTGAAGTAATGCATATAAAAGGGTAGACAAATAGGACCGGGTCCCAACTCCAGACCACCCAGGCCCGTGGTAAGCTACATATATACCAGTCAGCTCAACAAAGGGGATGCCACACCCTTAAATTGCACAGAATGCAAACAAGACAAAAAACCAGGCAATGTGAACTGAGGTCTAAGATGGTAGACATGCAAGAAATAGGAGCATGTTCACACTAGCAAAAAAGAAACAAAACCTACAAAAGACAAAAGACAAAAATATATCTCATACCCTACCATCATTATATATAAATGTAAAGCAAAGTTGCATAATAAATATAGGGTACTTAGTGAACTATTTTTGATCAAAAAAAGTATACAAGCCGTCCCACCAGCGGCAAGGTGACCCTAAATTGGGACGGTACCTATACTGCCTATATTAAAAACCTTACTGTATATCAAAGTTGAAGTAATGCATATAAAAGGGTAGACAAATAGGACCGGGTCCCAACTCCAGACCACCCAGGCCCGTGGTAAGCTACATATATACCAGTCAGCTCAACAAAGGGGATGCCACACCCTTAAATTGCACAGAATTTCATCTCATCCATGACAGCACTAACACCCAGTGCTGTGTTGGGTAAGAGAGAAATAAATAGGTGAGTCATGGCCAGCTATTAATGGCTGGAGGAGGCTGGGGTTTTTTTTACTTTTTTTTTCATCAGCACATGTCTGCAATATTTCCATCTTTTTTGTACTATATATAGATTTACACTCTGTATATAATACATAAAAATACCGGTAATTGAATTTCCCCAAGACCATGAGAATGAATCATAGTTTTGGGGAAAAAGGTGAGTGTTGGCCGGCTATTTAGGGGTGGAGGAAGCTGGATTTTTTTTTATTTTTTTTATTCAGTTTATAGAACATCACATAAAATGTGAGTGTAAGCAGCGCACATAGCAGGAAAATTCACCCAGAAGTGGGCAGAAATGGGGCATAATACTGTGTATAGCTGGGCTGTGGACTATCAAACTGTCTATAGAGAGGCTATTGTCAATCATATTGTATATAGGGGGCCATGTTCTATCATACTGTGTAAATAGGGGATGTATTGCTTCATACTGTGTATGGGGGATTTAGGTGCATTATACTATGTATAGGCAGGTATGGGGACATTATATTGTGTATAGGGGCTATTCGGGCATCATACTGTGTATAGGGGCTTATAGGCCATAATGCTGTGTATCTGGGCTATGGACTATCAAACTGTCTATAGAGGGGCTATTGTCTATCATATTGTATATAGGGGGCTATGTTCTACCCTACTGTGTATGGGAAGATATAGCCTATAAAACTGTGTAAATAGGGGATGTATTGCTTCATACTGTGTATGGGGGGCTATAGGTGCATTATATTATGTATAGGCAAGTATGGGGACATTATACTGTGTATAGGGGCTATTCGGGCATCATACTGTGTATAGCTGGGCTATGCACTATCAAACTGTCTATAGAGGGGCTATGGTTTATCATATTGTACATAGGGGGCTATGTTCCAATATACTGTATATGGGAAGCTATGGGCTATAAAACTGTGTTAAAAGGGGATATATGGCATCATACTGTGTATGGGGGGCTATAGAGGCATTATACTGTGCATAGAGGCTTTTTGGCCATGATACTCTATTAAGGGACTATGGGCCATAATACTGTGCATAGCTGGGCTGTGGACTATCAAAGTGTCTATAGAGGGGCTATTGTCTATCATAATTTATATAGGGGCTATGTTCTATCATACTGTGTATGGGAAGCTATAGGCTATAAATCTGTGTAAATAGGGCACATATTGCTTCATACTGTGTATGGGGGGGTTATAGCGGCATTATACTGTGTATAGAGGCTTGTGGGCCATCATACTCTAAAAAGGGCTATGGGCAATCATATTGTGTATAGGTTCTTATGAGCCATCATACACTGTAGAGGGGCTATGAGGCCATAATACTGTGTATAGCTGGGCTATGGGCTACCATACTGCGTATAGCTGGGCTATGGGTTACTATATTGGGTAGGGGGAGCTATGGGCTATCATGCTGTGAATAGGGCTCTACACCTCAATTATAGACATGTGTGAGACACTTCAAAATTTTTATACCGGTGATCACCATTCATCTCATCCATGACAGCACTAACACCCAGTGCTGTGTTGGGTAAGAGAGAAATAAATAGGTGAATTATGGCCAGCTATTAATGGCTGGAGGAGGCTGGACTTTTTTTCTTTTTTTTCATCATCACATGTCTACAATAATTCCATCTTTATTGTACTATATATAGATTTACACTCTGTATATAATACATACAAATACCGGTAATTGAATTTCCCTAAGACCATGATAATGCATCATAGTTTTGGGGAAAAAGGTGAGTGTTGGCCGGCTATTTAGGGGTGGAGGATGCCGGATTTTTTTTTTTCAGTTCAGTTTATAGAACATCACATACAATTTGAGTGTAAGCAGTTCACATAGCAAGAAAATTCACCCAGAAGTGAGCAAAAAGGGTCATAATATGGTGTATAGCTGGGCTATGGACTATTAAACTGTCTATAGAGGGGCTATTGTCTATTATATTGTATATAGGGGGGCTATGTTCTATCATACTGTGTATGGGAAGCTATAGGTTATAAAACTGTGTAAATAATGGGATATGAGTCATAATACTGCGTATGGGGGGCTATAGAAGCATTATACTGTGTATAAGGGCTTATAAGCCATCATACTCTATAAACGGCTATGGGCAATCATATTGTGTATAGGTTCTTAACTAGTGTTGAGCCACCCCCGTAGTGTTCGGGTTCGGTTCGGTTCGTCGAACACCGGGATGTTCGAGGAACTGTTCGTCGAACTGTTCGTCGAACACCTTAGAACACCGTCGAACACCGTTAAAACCAATGGCAGGCAAACAAAAACACATAGAAACACATAGAAAACACCTTCAAAGGTGTCCAAAAGCTGACAAACTGCTCAGAAGACGCTTTCTTTAAAAAAGCCGGCCGGCAATTCAGCAGCGGCATACACCGGTACCCGACAATTTAGACAAGAAGGAATAGAGCCTCACACATAGATTAGATAGATAGAAACATGTCAGTCACATATATATGAAGTACAGTGACAGTGTTGCTTACTGTACTTGTCATTTAGTGTAAAGGATTTATTAAAAAATATAATAGTGTTTTCATGCACTGTCTCTTTAAAAAAGCCGGCCGGCAATTCAGCATCTGTACCCGACAATTTATAACAGACAGAATAGAGCTTCACACATAGATTAGATAGATAGAAACATGTCAGTCACATATATATGAAGTACAGTGACAGTGTTGGTTACTGTACTTGTCATTTAGTATTAAAATAAAGGATTTATTATTAAAAAAAATTGGCGTGGGGTTCCCCTTAATTTTAGTCTCTAGCGGAGGTTAAGCAGACAGCTGGGGCAGATGTTTGAAGCCTGGGAAGGGGGTAATACCCACGGAGCTTCCCAGGCTACTAATATGAGCCCCCAGCTGAATACATAGCCTTTACTAGCTATTAAAATGGGGGACCCCCCCCAAAAAAATGACGTGGGGTCCCCCCTAATTTAATAGCTAGCAAAGGCTAGGCAGACAGCTGGGGGCTGATATTAATAGCCCAGGAAGGGAGCCATGAATATTGGCCCCCTCCCAGGCTAGAAACACCAGCCGTCAGCCGCCCCAGAAATGGCGCATTCATAGGATGCGCCAATTCTGGCACTTAGCCTCGCTCTTCCCACTGCCCTGTAGCGGTGGCAGGGGGTAATAGGGATGGGGTTGATGTCAGCTTATAATGCCAGCTGACATCAAGCCCAGGTTAGTAATGGAGAGGCGTCTATAAGACACCCCCATTACTAACCCCATAGTCAAAGTTAAAAGAAAACACAAACACCCAGAATAAAGTCCTTTAATTGAAATAAAGACACAATCCTTTATTGTTCTAAATTAAACCATACTTACCATCACGCCCATTCCAGCTGAAGCCAACGATCTCCTGCAATAAAAGAAAAATAATAAAGCAACATCATCCTTACCTTTCCATGGTTCCCACGACAGCTTCAGCTCTGCTACATCGAGATGACAGGCTGGACCGCAGCAGAACGCTGCCATTCAGCCTGTCATCCCGCAGACACTGAGAAGCGCAGGCATGCTTGCGCTCTGCAGTGTCTGGCTGTGACGGCATAAAGATGAGACGCTAGAGCCTAAAATTAAGGGGAACCCCACGCCAATTTTTTTAATAATAAATCCTTTATTTTAATACTAAATGACAAGTACAGTAACCAACACTATCACTGTACTTCATATATATGTGACTGACATGTTTCTATCTATCTAATCTATGTGTGAAGCTCTATTCTGTCTGTTATAAATTGTCGGGTACAGATGCTGAATTGCCGGCCGGCTTTCTTAAAGAGACGGTGCATGAAAACACTATTATTTTTTTTAATAAATCCTTTACACTAAATGACAAGTACAGTAAGCAACACTGTCACTGTACTTCATATATATGTGACTGACATGTTTCTATCTTTCTAATCTATGTGTGATTCTCTATTCCTTCTATTCTAAATTGTTGGGTACAGATGCTGAATTGCCGGCCGGCTTTTTTAAAGAGACGGTGCATGAAAACACTATTATTTTTTTTGATAAATCCTTTACACTAAATGACAAGTACAGTAATCAACACTGTCACTGTACTTCATATATATGTGACTGACATGTTTCTATCTATCTAATCTATGTGTGATTCTCTATTCCTTCTATTCTAAATTGTCGGGTACCGCTGCTGAATTGCCGGCCGGCTTTTTTAAAGAGACGGTGCATGAAAACACTATTATTTTTTTTGATAAATCCTTTACACTAAATGACAAGTACAGTAATCAACACTGTCACTGTACTTCATATATATGTGACTGACATGTTTCTATCTATCTAATCTATGTGTGATTCTCTATTCCTTCTATTCTAAATTGTCGGGTACCGCTGCTGAATTGACGGCCGGCTTTTTTAAAGAGACGGTGCATGAAAACACTATTATTTTTTTTGATAAATCCTTTACGCTAAATGACAAGTACAGTAAGCAGCACTTTCACTGTACTTCGTATATATGTGGCTGACATGTTTATATCTATCTAATCTATGTGTGAAGCTCTATTCTTTCGGTTCTAAATTGTCGGGTACCGGTGTATGCCGCTGCTGAATTGCCGGCTTTTCATGTTTCACTGTTGGCACTGTTCCCATCGATTTGGGCAATCACTGTAATGCCACAACCACCATGGCTGTGGCATTACAGTGAGTGGCAGACAATCCCTGCATGATTGGTGCTCTAAATAGCACCAGACATGCAGGACACGCTTTTGGTGCACGAACAGTTATCGAACATAACCTCGAACAGCCGAATTTTTTGCAAATCGTTCGGGTTCGTCGAACGACTCGAACACCGCCCAAAACAGCTCGAATTTGAGATTGGCGAACAGTTCTAGTCGAACACCGCTCATCTCTATTCTTAACTTCCATCATACACTATAGAGGGGCTATGAGGCCATAATACTGTGTATAGCTGGGCTATGTGTTACCATGCTGTGTATGGGGAAAAAGGTGAGTGTTGGCCGGCTATTTAGGAGTGGAGGAAGCCGGATTTTTTTTATTTATTTTTTATTCAGTTTATAGAACATCACATAAAATGTGAGTGTAAGCAGCGTACATAGCAGGAAAATTCACCCAGAAGTGGGCAAAAATGGGGCATAATACTGTGTATAGCTGGGCTGTGAACTATCAAACTGTCTATAGAGAGGCTATTGTCAATCATATTGTGTATAGGGGGGCTATGTCCTATCATACTGTGTAAATAGGGGATGTATGGCATCATACTGTGTATGGGGGCTTTAGGTGCATTATACTATGTATAGGCAGGTATGGGGACATTATATTGTGTATAGGGGCTATTCGGGCATCAAACTGTGTATAGGGGCTTATAGGCGATAATGCTGTGTATCTGGGCTATGGACTATCAAACTGTCTATAGAGGGGCTATTGTCTATCATATTGTATATAGGGGGCTATGTTCTGCCCTACTGTGTATGGGAAGATATAGCCTATAAAACTGTGTAAATAGGGGATGTATTGCTTCATACTTTATCATATTGTACATAGGGGGCTATGTTCTAATATACTGTATATGGGAAGCTATGGGCTATAAAACTGTGTTAAAAGGGGATATATGGCATCATACTGTGTATGGGGGGCTATAGAGGCATTATACTGTGCATAGAGGCTTTTTGGCCATGATACTCTATTAAGGGACTATGGGCCATAATACTGTGCATAGCTGGGCTGTGGACTATCAAAGTGTCTATAGAGGGGCTATTGTCTATCATAATTTATACAGGGGCTATGTTCTATCATACTGTGTATGGGAAGCTATAGGCTATATATCTGTGTAAATAGGGGACATATTGCTTCATACTGTGTATGGGGGGGTTATAGCGGCATTATACTGTGTATAGAGGCTTGTGGGCCATCATACTCTAAAAAGGGCTATGGGCAATCATATTGTGTATAGTTTCTTATGAGCCATCATACACTGTAGAGGGGCTATGGGGCCAGAATACTGTGTATAGCTGGGCTAAGGGTTACCATACTGCGTATAGCTGGGCTATGGGTTACTATATTGGGTAGGGGGAGCTATGGGCTATCATGCTGTGAAAAGGGCTCTACATCTCAATTATAGACATGTGTGAGACACTTCAAAATTTTTATACCGGTGATCACCATTCATCTCATCCATGACAGCACTAACACCCAGTGCTGTGTTGGGTAAGAGAGAAATAAATATGTGAATTATGGCCAGCTATTAATGGCTGGAGGAGGCTGGACTTTTTTTCTATTTTTTTCATCATCACATGTCTACAATAATTCCATCTTTATTGTACTATATATAGATTTACACTCTGTATATAATACATACAAATACCGGTAATTGAATTTCCCTAAGACCATGATAATGCATCATAGTTTTGGGGAAAAAGGTGAGTGTTGGCCGGCTATTTAGGGGTGGAGGAAGCCGGATTTTTTTTTTTTTTTTTTTTTTTTTTTAGTTCAGTTTATAGAACTTCACATAAAATTTGAGTGTAAGCAGCGCACATAGCAGGAAAATTCACCCAGAAGTGGGGAAAAAGGGCCATAATACGGTGTATAGCTGGGCTATGGACTATTAAACTGTCTATAGAGGGGCTATTGTCTATTATGTTGTATATAGGGGGGCTATGTTCTATCATACTGTGTATGGGAAGCTATAGGTTATAAAACTGTGTAAATAGGGGATATGAGTCATAATACTGCGTATGGGGGGCTATAGAAGCATTAAAGTGTGTATAGAGGCTTATAAGCCATCATACTCTATAAAGGGCTATGGGCAATCATATTGTGTATAGGTTCTTAAGTTCCATCATAGAGGGGCTATGAGGCCATAATACTGTGTATAGCTGGGCTATGTGCTACCATGCTGTGTATGGGGAGCTAGGGGCATTCATGCTGTGAATAGTTCTCAGCATCTCAATTATAGACATGTGTGAGACACTTTAAAATTTCTTATACCGGTGAACACATTTCATTTCATCCATGACAGCACTAACACCCAGTGCTGTGTTGGGTAAGAGAGAAATAAATAGGTGAATTATGGCCAGCTATTAATGGCTGGAGGAGGCTGGTTTTTTTTTTTACTTTCTTTTTCATCAGCACATGTCTACAATATTTCCATCTTTTTTGTACTATATATAGATTTACACTCTGTATATAATACATAAAAATACCGGTAATTGAATTTCCCCAAGACCATGATAATGCATCATAGTTTTGGGGAAAAAGGTGAGTGTTGGCCGGCTATTTAGGCGTGGAGGAGGCCGGATTTTTTTTTTTTTTTTTTTAATAGTTTAATTTATAGAACATCACATACATTTTGAGTGTAAGCAGTGCACATAGCAGGAAAATTCACCCAGAAGTGGGGAAAAAGGGCCATAATATGGTGTATGGCTGGGCTATGGAGTATTAAACTGTCTATAGAGGGGCTATTGTCTATTATATTATATATAGGGGGGCTATGTTCTATCATACTGTGTAAATAGGGGATGTATGGCATCATACTGTGTATGGGGGGGTTATAGAGGCATTATACTGTGTATAGAGGTGTAGCGTCGGCGTCCCTGCCTCCTGCTAGGCAGGGACGCTGTTCCCCTCACCTCTCCGCTCCGTGCCCGGCGTCTTCCTCCCGCTCTGCTGGCAGCACACGCTGCTTCCCGGTCACGGTGCTTAGGGCGCGCGCGTGCTTCCCCTCTCTTAAAGGGGCCGCGCGCGCCATCCTAAGGAGTCCCCGGCCAATGGCCGGAGTACTTCACCATATATAAGGCACCTCCTCCAAAATGGATGTGCCCGAGCAATGTTGTAGCACAGTTCATCACTCTGCTTCAGCCCTCAGGTCCGTTTCCAGTTACCTGCCAGTTACCTGCCAGTTTCCTGCCAGTTTCCTGTCTGATACCTGCCTGACTCTTGTCTACCTGCTGCTTATCCTGCGGTCCGACAGTCTGCCTACCAGCCCTGCCAGTCTGTCTATGGATCCGTCTGCCCGCTCACCTGGGAGCGCACATCTGCTACCTGCCTGCTAGCCTACCTGGAGGCTTCGCCGTTACGTGCTGTGACCACCTGCCTGTCCAGAGACTCTTGCCCGCTCATCTGGGAGTGCTCACCTGCTACCTGTCTGCTAGCCTACCTGGAGGCTCCGCCGTCACGTGCTGTGACCACCTGCCTGTCCAGAGACTCTTGCCCGCTCACCTGGGAGCGCTCACCTGCTACCTGTCTGCTAGCCTACCTGGAGGCTCCGCTGTCACGTGCTGTGACCACCTGCCTGTCCAGAGACTCTTGCCCGCTCACCTGGGAGCGCTCACCTGCTATCTGCCTGCTTGCCTACCTGGAGGCTCCGCCGTCACGTGCTGTGACCACCTGCCTGTCCAGAGACTCTTGCTCGCTCACCTGGGAGCGTCCACCTGCTACCAGCCTGCTAGCCTACCTGGAGGCTCTGCCGTCACTTGCCGTGACCACCCGCCTGTCAAGAGACTGTCCCGGTCACTTGCTCTGATCCCCTGCCCGTTTACCCAGAGACTGTCCCGGTCACTTGCCGTGACCTCCTGCCCGATTACTCAGAGACTGTCCCGGTCCCTTGCCGTGACCACCTGCCCGTTTAACCAGAGACTGTCCCTGTCACTTGCTGTGACTACTTGCCCGTCTTCCCTGGGCGCCACCCGCTTCCTTACAAGGACCGCCCCCTTGTATAGTAGCTCAGAGGTTCCGCCTCCCAGACCCGTTACAAGAGGCTTGTAGGCCATCATACTCTATAAAGGGCTATGGTCAATCATATTGTGTATAGGTTCTTAAGTTTCATCATACACTATAGAGGGGCTATGAGGCCATAATACTGTGTATAGCTGGGCTATGCGCTACCATGCTGTGTATGGGGAGCTAGGGGCATTCATGCTGTGAATAGGGCTCAGCATCTCAATTACAGACATGTGTGAGACACTTTAAAATTTCTTATACCGGTGAACACATTTCATCTCATCCATGACAGCACTAACATCCAGTGCTGTGTTGGGTAAGAGAGAAATAAATAGGTGAGTCATGGCCAGCTATTAATGGGTGGAGGAGGCTGGACTTTTTTTACTTTTTTTTTCATCAGTACATGTCTGCAATATTTCCACCTTTTTTGTACTATATATAGTTTTACACTCTGTATATAATACATAAAAATACCGGTAATTGAATTTCCCCAAGACCATGAGAATGCATCATAGCTTTGGGGAAAAAGGTGAGTGTTGGCCGGCTATTTAGGGGTGGAGGACGCCGGATTTTTTTTTTTTCAGTTCAGTTTATAGAACATCACATACAATTTGAGTGTAAGCAGTTCACATAGCAAGAAAATTCACCCAGAAGTGGGCAAAAAGGGTCATAATATGGTGTATAGCTGGGCTATGGACTATTAAACTGTCTATAGAGGGGCTATTGTCTATTATATTGTATATAGGGGGGCTATGTTCTATCATACTGTGTATGGGAAGCTATAGGTTATAAAACTGTGTAAATAGGGGATATGAGTCATAATACTGCGTATGGGGGGCTATAGAAGCATTATACTGTGTATAAGGGCTTATAAGCCATCATACTCTATAAAGGGCTATGGGCAATCATATTGTGTATAGGTTCTTAAGTTCCATCATACACTATAGAGGGGCTATGAGGCCATAATACTGTGTATAGCTGGGCTATGTGTTACCATGCTGTGTATGGGGAGCTAGGGGCATTCATGCTGTGAATAGGGCTCAGCATCTCAATTATAGACATGTGTGAGACACTTTAAAATTTCTTATACCGGTGAACACATTTCATCTCATCCATGACAGCACTAACACCCAGTGCTGTGTTGGGTAAGAGAGAAATAAATAGGTGAATTATGGCCAGCTATTAATGGGTGGAGGAGGCTGGGGTTTTTTTACTTTTTTTTTCATCATCACATGTCTGCAATATTTCCATCTTTTTTGTACTATATATAGATTTACACTCTGTATATAATACATAATAATACCGGTAATTGAATTTCCCCAACACCATGAGAATGCATCATAGTTTTGGGGAAAAAGGTGAGTGTTG
Source organism: Phyllobates terribilis (assembly GCF_046119375.1). Lineage (NCBI taxonomy): Eukaryota > Metazoa > Chordata > Amphibia > Anura > Dendrobatidae > Phyllobates > Phyllobates terribilis. The sequence goes on from NW_027364192.1 coordinate 114,696, forward strand.
GCCGGCTATTTAGGGGTGTAGGAAGCCGGATTTTTTTTATTTATTTTTTATTCAGTTTATAGAACATCACATAAAATGTGAGTGTAAGCAGTGCACATAGCAGGAAAATTCACCAGAAGTGGGCAGAAATGGGGCATAATACTGTGTATAGCTGGGCTGTGGACTATCAAACTGTCTACAGAGAGGCTATTGTCAATCATATTGTATATAGGGGGCTATGTTCTATCATTCTGTGTAAATAGGGGATGTATGGAATCATACTGTGTATGGGGGGCTTTAGGTGCATTATACTATGTATAGGCAGGTATGGGGACATTATACTGTGTATAGGGGCTAATCGGGCATCATACTGTGCCTTATGGCCTTATGGGCCATAATGTTGTGTATTTGGGCTATGGACTATCAAACTGTCTATAGAGGGGCTATTGTCTATCATATTGTATATAGGGGGCTATGTTCTACACTACTGTGTATGTGAAGATATAGGCTATAAAACTGTAAATAGGGGATGTATTGCTTCATACTGTGTATGGGGGGCTATAGGTGCATTATATTATGTATAGGCAAGTGTGGGGACATTATACTGTGTATAGGGGCTATTCGGGCATCATACTGTGTATAGCTGGGCTATGCACTATCAAACTGTCTATAGAGGGGCTATGGTTTATCATATTGTACGTAGGGGGTATGTTCTAATATACTGTATATGGGAAGCTATGGGCTATAAAACTGTGTTATCTGTCTATCATAATTTATATAGGGGCTATGTTCTATCATACTGTGTATGGGAAGCTATAGGCTATAAATCTGTGTAAATAGGGACATATTGCTTCATACTGTGTATGGGGGTTTATAGAGGCATTATACTGTGCATAGAGGCTTGTGGGCCATCATACTCTAAAAAGGGCTATGGGCAATCATATTGTGTATAGGTTCTTATGAGCCATCATACACTATAGAGGGGCTATGGGGCCATAATACTGTGTATAGCTGGGCTATGGGCTACCATACTGCGTATAGCGGGGTGAGAGGATGATAGGAGTTATACTTCACCCAAGACTACGATGTAAGACACAGATGAAGTTATTCTTCCCTTATCTGGACATTTGGACTGACGCCCAGAAATTAGATTGTAACTTGTTTTTAGCTGTCTCAGCAACCTTCTACTGCTATGAATTATCACTTTTCTGCTTATGAAACTTTCTTATCAACATTCCACTGTTATGAATCATCACTTCACTGCTTGTGAAACAAAGGCATTTTACTGCGCATGTGTGACAAAAAACTATGATTATTAGTATAAATAAAGGGACAGCACCTATAGAGGCAGGCGCGCTCAGGGGCTTCCCAGTACTTGATTATACACTACGTGTCTGTGTATTTCTTGTTACGGGGATACCCCGACTCCAACAAGGACCCTCCATGGCTGAATGATCCTAACAATTCCTGGCGCCCGAACAGGGACCCGAGGTCTGCGTATTTGCGTATTCCTTCAAGTTCATCGACCGGCACGAGTAACCGCTGAGATTGGGACATCGGAACAGCAGATGACAAACCTGGCCAGGTAAGAGACACTGTTAGTTCTCTTACATCTGCTCTGCGATAGTCCGTAAATTTCATGCATATCTTGTGTTGGGATTGAGGAACTAGTAGAAAAGGATACCTATAGCTCAGGTCATTCATGTATATACTGTAGGATCTGCCGAAGGAGAGGTCAGAGAAGGTTATGAAACGGATGGTATGAAAGAGATGTGGATGTCGGGAATAGCCTCATAAGCCGCACTAAGGTAGATGACATAAGTATTACGGAGATTGCCTAACTGAGTCATAAGGTTGTGTCCTTTCGGGGAAACCTTCGCTCACGCTTAACTCCCGAACCTTTGTCCTCCTTTTTGACGGATAAGAGATTGACAGAATGAGCCCATGGAAGTAATGATAATACTCCAGGGACACGATATATAATGGAGACTGTATGGTTCATTTTATGTATTGTTGGTCTTGCCCTTGTTGCCATATATATATGTGTTAGAATTACTCTACACTTCAGACAAAACGGTCCAGAGAAACCGTTTCAGATACTGGCTCCTTAGGACAGAATAGGTAACGAGGAAAGGTAAAATATAGAATATATTTTATCTAACCCAAAAAGCCTCCTAAGGTAGGAATAGTCAGGAAAAATGGGCAACAAACAGACTAAGACCACAAATGATGAACAAGATGTCTATACAATCGTGAAAGAAAGGTGTGGTGTAGAAGCAACTAAGAATTTAGGGAAAGTTTGCAAAACTTTTCAGGTAGCAAGGCATGACAGGTTTAACAGGAAACTATGGGAGGACATTCGGGTTAGAAAAGCAGGAGTGATAAGAGACAAAGGATGGCAGGAACAAGTAGAGGCCATGGTCGAACTATCAAAAACAGCAGAGACAGACCATTGGACTTTTAATAAAGACAATGGATTATGGAGAACTCCAGTCAGACAGGGTCCCATTGTACAAACAGAAAACAGTAAACAAATGAACCCATTGGCACCACCATATCAGCCCAGGTCAGAACCCACACTGTATCCTGATTTTCGGGGTCCGGGTGGATGGACATGTACAAACTGTGGACTCCAGAATCCAGACTGGAGAGACACATGTGCAGGATGTGGAGCACCACGACCACATGATATGTTGGCACCAGTGCGTATCCTCAGTCGACCATACAGAGAAGAAGATGGTGGCAATCCACCGCGTAGAGTAACTAGATACCATCAGACTAGACAATATTTTCCATGGACCCCCGCTGAGGGAATGTCCCTACTTCAGAATGCACCAGATCCAATACAATGCCCACTAAGATTTGCTACGTACATACAGCAGATAATACACACCCATAATGGAACATGGTCAGATGGGACAGAATTATGTAGAATGAAAATGACACCAGGGTTGTATCAGGAATTGATGACAGTTATAGAACCTCATAGACCTCAACCAGTAGATGGTGAGGATCCAAATACCGCACTGTCAGGACAGAATTTTATGATCAGACTTATGGAGTTTATGAGAACTAAACAACGAATGAGAGGGACTTCAGGAACTGTCTCCCAGAAGTCAGGACAGCCTGTAGATGAATACTACTTAGCGGTAGAAAACAGTTACAGAGACGAGGGAATGGACCTTACCAATGAAGGAGTCATTCGACTGATGACAAAAACTTTTATAGAGAATCTTAACCCAAAACTTAGGGAAAAGTTCAAGGCTGCAACTCCTGATTGGAGAACCTTAGATGATCCCCAGATAGTCAGACAAAAACTATTAGGGATAGAAATGGATATGCGTGAGGCAGCATCCAAACCCGTCAGAGTAGCAGCAAATAATAGTCTGGTCAATAAAAACAACAGATCAAATCAGACCTATGACAAAGGGAACTTGGATAAGAAAACTAATCCATGTCACTACTGTAAGAAACCAGGACATTGGATTAGAGAATGCAGGAAAAAAGCCAGGGATATAGAAGATGGTACCTATGTCCCAAGAGAATCACAAGAAAAGACAGTACAGGCTTCTGCTCCTGCAGCAAGCGAGTGACTAGACGTGATGCAAACCACTTTGACTGGAAGGCGCCCAATAATTCAGGTAAAAGTAGCAGGAAAACAATGCCCTTTTCTAATAGATACCGGAGCAACTTCCTCCGTCCTCAATGAAGACGCCTTACCAAATGCTGATTGTTTATCAGATGATGTAACCTATACCGAAGGGTATGATGGAGGAATCAGGCCACTCCCATATAGTATTCCCCTTGAAACAAAGATAGGATCTAAAATATTTTTATCTAAATTTCTTTTTGTCAAAGGGGCACCTACTTGTCTTCTAGGTACAGACCTATTAAAGCAGACAGAAATGAATATCCAATTTTTGGAGGATGGTAGAGTCCAAATTTTGGTGCCTGATGACCAAGAGTCTCTAGAAAACATTGTAAAAGTCCAAGCCTTAGAGGATGAGAAAGATCCTGCCCCTACCCAAATTATTTTAGATCTTTCTGAGGTATCAGAAAAATTATGGGCACAACATGACACCGATGTAGGACTAATGCCAATAGCTCCAGTAAAAGTCACTCCTGTTCCAGGTGTGACACTACCCTAATTGAGACAGTATCCTATTAGTGCCCAACAAGAACACGCCATAGGAGAACAGATAAAAGATTATCTAAAAACTGGAGTACTGATAGAAGTAAAGTCACCAGCCAATACACCGTTGTACCCCGTAAAAAAGAAATCTACTGAGGGGTCAGCTGCTAGATACCGGATGGTACATGATTTAAGAGAGATAAATAAAATTTTGGAACCTATTACTCCTGTTGTGCCAAATCCACACACGTTGCTATCACAGATCCCAGCAACAGCACGAGTATTTTCTGTCATAGACTTATCAAATGCATTTTTTTCAGTACCATTACACCCAGACTGTTACAAACTGTTTGCATTTACATTTAAGAATAGACAATTAGCATGGACAAGATTACCACAGGGTATGATACATTCACCTACCTTGTACTCAGAAGCTATGAGATCAGTTCTTCAAAATTTCAAACCTACGGATGAGGTTGTAATTCTTCAATATGTTGATGACCTATTATTATGTGCCCCTGCTCAAGAGTCCGCAAACAGCAACACAATAAGATTGTTAAAATTTCTAGCAGACATGGGCTGTAAAGTTAACAAGAAAAAAGTACAACTTTGTATGACTACGGTAGTATTTCTAGGACACTGCATTTCACAAGGTATTCGGCACCTCACCGCCGACAGACTAAAAATCATTAGAGATCTTGTTCCTCCCAAGAACTACAAAACATTAAGAGCATTTTTGGGAATAGTATCACACTGCAGACAATGGGTTATACATGCTAGTCAGCTTATGCAACCTCTATATGATTGTTTAAAAATCGAGCCTTTTCAGTTAACTGAATCAGCGCTCATAGCCTTTCAAGACCTCAAGAAAGGTCTCATGTCAGCCCCGGCCTTGGGAATCCCAGACTACGCCAAACCATTCCAATTAATGGCTGCGGAAATGTCTAATCATGCTACAGGAGTACTAACACAGAAACATGAAAATAAACAAAGACCTGTCGCATACTATTCTGCTCAATTAGATAATGTTACCAAAGCTGCACCATCATGTGTCAGAGTAGTAGCAGCTGTCTCTCTTTTGGTAGAAAAAGCCTCAGAAATAGTACTAGACCATGCCTTAATAGTACAAACTACACATGATGTACATGGCATACTGAATCAGGTATTGCCAAAACACATTTCAATGATTAGACAAATCCTAGAATCAGCTGCTTCAACCAAACAAGTAGCAGTAATAAAAGTACCTGCACATGTAAGACTCGACACCGAGATAGCTAGGGGTAATGACCGAGCCGACAAGGCTGCTAAGCGAGCTGCAGTAAAACCTCTGACAACTGACCACACTATTAGTGCAGTATCAGAATTTGACTTAATTACACGGCTCAAAGAAGCCCACCAGCAGGTGAGTAGAGAAGAAAAAGAAGAGTGGCAGAAACAGGGGGCAGAAGAAAAAGAAGGACTATGGAGAAAAGGAGATGAGCTTTGTCTCCCCCGAGCGTGGTACCCTGTTGTGGTCAGTGAAGCCCACGGACCTACACATGTGTCTGCAAACGGTATGATACAGAGGGTCAGACAGAAGTGGTTAGCCCCAGGGTTCGGCCAGGTAGCTCGAGCAAAATGTGGTTCTTGTGAAATCTGTTTAGCCCACAATCCAGGACAGACTGTTAAGACCCCCCAGAAGCACCATGTAAGACCACTATATCCGTTCCAGAGACTTCAGATCGATTACATCCAGATGCCTAAGCATGGACACTATGAGTATGTACTGGTATGTGTGGACATGTTTTCGGGGTGGCCAGAGGCTTATCCAGTTCATACAGCCACGGCTAAAGTCACTGCAGTAAAAATAGCACATGAACTGGTACCCCGTTATGGTATCCCAGAAGTGATCGAGTCAGATAGAGGTACACATTTTACTGGAGAGATCTTTCAGAATGTAATGAAAATGTTGTGTATAAAAAGTGAACTACACACCCCTTACCACCCACAGAGTTCTGGTAAGGTAGAGAGAATGAATGGAACACTTAAGTTAAAAATACAGAAAGCCATGGCAGAAACACAGAAACCATGGACTGAGTGTCTCCCAATAGCATTGTATTCAGTCAGAAACACCCCCCAGGGAAAGAGCAAACTCACCCCCCATGAAATATTGTTTGGTAAAGTTGCCAATACAGGATTGTATTTCCCACAGACTTTAATGTTAGAAACTGAAAGCTTAACTGCTTATGTACAAAATTTATGTAAGCATGTGTCTAAAATACACTCTTTAGTGTTCTCTTCCATTCCAGATCCTGATTCCATTGAGGGAACGCACAAGCTGCAACCAGGAGACGAAGTTTACGTAAAAAGACATAACAGAAGAACGCTAGAACCCAGATTTGAGGGTCCATATCAGGTGTTATTGACAACTCCAACTGCAGTAAAATTGGAAGGAAAATCAGCATGGGTACATGCAAGCCATTGCAAAAAGAAATAGTGGTGATTGTACTTGTGTTAGCTATAACGATAGATCAGGGAGACCTGTGGGATAAACTAAGTTCCCCAAAACCTGCAGATAATAAATTTATAAAACATCATGAGACATTGGTAAACGGGCTGCTCGATGGCGGACAGAAAATAGCAGACTGTTGGATTTGTACGCATTCTCCAATATCAGCCACGAGCATACCCTTCCTGGCCGTACCCATGACCCCTGAGGAAGTGTTTACATGGACTAATTGCTCAGACAAATTAGCAAATAACCAAACCGTTAATTCTAGATTATGGAACACCACTGTTGCCATCCCAGTTGTGGGGTGGGTGGGATTTCCCTGGTGGCAAGGTAATATGACCGGAAAAATAAACAACTTACAATATTTAGCGTTTAAAGGAGGTGTATGGGTTCCTAGAAATAAGACGGGACTAACAGACTTAGGGTTAATTCCTACAGAAAATATACAACTCAGTTTTAGTAGCACAGTATCTTCTTCTCAACCTTTTAAACCTGATATAGTAGAAAAATACATACACAATAATGGTTGGAAATATTCACAATTATTCCCCGATGGAAACAATGATACATGTTCAAAGATACCAGGTAATATATTATGTAATGAGTCAAGTGCATATGACCCAGGTACACCGACTTGTGAAAATCCAGATGCAGGATACTGTAGTCCATTAGGTCAAAAACCCCCTTGGTGTATACTTCAGAATGTATCTAAATTTTTAGATTTGGTACATAGGTTGGTGCTCCAACACTCTGCAATATGGGATCTGCCTGAAGGAACCTTCTGGATTTGTGGAAATGGAGCATACAAATGGCTCCCAGTAGGAATAAAAGGTGCATGTACTCTAGGACGCTTAACACCGGCCACATTTATAGTTCAGAATCAGCAGGTAGATATGCAAGCAGTACCTAAACACACACTATACAAAAGAGCAGCCGACAACTCGCCTAGACCTTCAGGTAGGCCACATGTGGTCCAAATGGGAATTCCTAATAAAATATTCAGCACTTTCTTTGTGTATCCAATGTTGATGCAGATGTGGGATAAATTAGTTCAGGCCACCGACTATCTAGATGATCAGATATGGGATATTATGGATATACTTAATACTAGTATAGCTGTCCAAAATCAACTTATAATTGTTACTAATCAACATACTGTAGTGTTAGACTACCTAACTGCGGCCCAGGGAGGAATGTGTCAAATTATTGGTCCAACCTGTTGTCATTACATAGATCCAAACAGTACAATGAGTATGAGGTTCAAGCTGGCAGATATACAACGATTACGGGATGAATATGACAGACACAATGACCAAAATAAAGATAGCTGGTGGTCAGACACCTTCTCCTTTCTCAACCCAAAGAACTGGTTTAAGGGTATTGGAGGTTGGGTGGCTGGAATTCTGCAAGGTATATTACAGATTGTGCTAATTATAGTAGTCATATATGTAGTGTTTAAAATAGGATTAAAAATTATTTTAATATGCATAAATAAGCTTTGTAACACGGACTCAAGAATATGAAAGAAAAGAACTCCCGGACCAGGTCTTCTACCAAAAGTCCATAAGGAAGAATCAAAGGGGGGACTGAGAGGATGATAGGAGTTATACTTCACCCAAGACTACGATGTAAGACACAGATGAAGTTATTCTTCCCTTATCTGGACATTTGGACTGACGCCCAGAAATTAGATTGTAACTTGTTTTTAGCTGTCTCAGCAACCTTCTACTGCTATGAATTATCACTTTTCTGCTTATGAAACTTTCTTATCAACATTCCACTGTTATGAATCATCACTTCACTGCTTGTGAAACAAAGGCATTTTACTGCGCATGTGTGACAAAAAACTATGATTATTAGTATAAATAAAGGGACAGCACCTATAGAGGCAGGCGCGCTCAGGGGCTTCCCAGTACTTGATTATACACTACGTGTCTGTGTATTTCTTGTTACGGGGATACCCCGACTCCAACAAGGACCCTCCATGGCTGAATGATCCTAACAGGGGCTATGGGTTACTATATTGTGTAGGGGGAGCTATGGGCTATCATGCTGTGAAAAGGGCTCTACATCTCAATTATAGACATTTGTGAGACACTTCCAAATTTTTATACCGGTGATCACCTTTCATCTCATCCATGACAGCACTAACACCCAGTGCTGTGTTGGGTAAGAGAGAAATAAATAGGTGAGTCATGGCCAGCTATTAATGGCTGGAGGAGGCTGGGTTTTTTTTTACTTTTTTTTTCATCAGCACATGTCTACAATATTTCCATCTTTTTTGTACTATATATAGATTTACATTCTATATAATACATAAAAATGACGGTAATTGAATTTCCCCAAGACCATGAGAATGCATCATAGTTTTGGGGAAAAAGTTGAGTGTTGGCCGGCTATTTAGGGGTGGAGGAGACCGGATTTTTTTTTTTTTTTTTAAGTTCACTTTATAGAACATCACATACAATTTGAGTGTAAGCAGCGCACATAGCAGGAAAATTCACCCAGAAGAGGGCAAAAAGGGCCATAACACGGTGCATAGCTGGGCTATGGACTATTAAACTGTCTACAGAGGGCTATTGTCTATTATATTGTATATAGGGGGCTATGTTCTATCATACTTTGTATGGTAAACTATAGTCTATAAAACTGTGTAAATAGGGGATATATGGCATCATTCTGTGTATTGGGCATTTTAGATGCATTATATTGTGTATACGCAGATATGGGGTCATTATACTGTGTATAGGGGTTAATCGGGCATCATTCTCTGTATAGGGGCTTATTGACCATAATACTGTGTATAGCTGGGCTATGGACTATTAAACTGTCTATAGAGGGGCTATTGTCTATTATGTTGTATATAGGGGGCTATGTTCTATCATACTGTGTATGGGAAGCTATAGGCTATAAAACTGTCTAAATAGGGGATATGAGTCAGAATACTGCGTATGGGGGCAATAGAAGCATTATACTGTGTATAGGGTCTTTTAAGCCATCATACTCTATAAAAAGCTATGGGCAATTATATTGTATATAGGTTCTTATGAGCCATCATACCCTATAGAGGGGCTATGGGGCCATAATACTTTGTATAGCTGGGCTATGGGCTACCATACTGTGTATATCTGGGCTATGGGCTACTATATTGTGTATGGGGAGCTATGGGCTATCATGCTGTGAATAGGGCTCTACATCTCAATTATAGACATGTGTGAGACACTTCAAAATTTTTATACCGGTGATCACATTTCATCTCATCCATGACAGCACTAACACCCAGTGCTGTGTTGGGTAAGAGAGAAATAAATGTGAATTATGGCCAGCTATTAATGGGTGGAGGAGGCTGGACTTTTTTAACTTTTTTTAACATCATCACATGTCTACAATATTTCCATCTTTATGGTACTATATATAGATTTACACTCTGTATATAATACATAAAATACCGGTAATTGAATTTCCCCAAGACCATGAGAATGCATCATAGTTTTGGGGAAAAAGGTGAGTGTTTTTTTTTGTTCAGTTTATAGAACATCACATACAATTTGAGCGCAAGCACTGCACATAGCAGGAAAATTCACCCAGATGTGGGCAAAAAAGGGCCATAATACGGTGTATAGCTGGGCTATGGACTATTAAAATGCCTATAGAGGATCTATTGTCTATCACTGTGTATGGGGCTATAGATGCATTATACTGTGTATAGTCAGATATGGCGACATTACACTGTGTTCCAAATTATTATGCAAATAATATTTTCTCAGATTTTCCCAAATTACCTATATGAATTGCAGTCATTGTAATTTTCCAGTCAACTAACTATTAGAGTACAATTGAAAGGTTTTTGTACAAACTGCCTATGATAACAGTATATTTTTACAAAAATAAAACACTCAAACTGCACTCAAAATGCATGTTCCAAATTATTATGCACAGCAGTGTTTTCAACCTTTTCATTTTAATAAAGAACAAAAAAATGGTCATTTTTGAAATTATAAGCATTAGCAGGTTATTACAAACTGAAATCAAACAGTTTTCAACTCAAAACTTTATTCTAGGTGATGTTACATTTGCACATAGGACCCCTTGTTCGAAAGGAGCTTCTGAACTCTCTCGTCCATAGAATTTGTCAGGTTTTGGATGGTTTCTGCTTCAATTGTTTTGCATGAGGACAGAATACCCTCCCAGAGCTGTTGCTTAGATGTGAACTGCCTCCCGCCATCATAGACACTCCTTTTGATGACGCTCCAGAAGTTCTCAATGGGGTTGAGGTCAGGGGAGCATGGGGGCCACACCATAAGTTTGTCCCCTTTTATGCCCATAGCAGCCAGAGATGCAGATGTGTTATTTGCAGCATGAGACGGTGCATTATCTTGCATGAAAATGATGTTGCTGTGGAATGCACGGTTCTTCTTCTTGAACCATAGCAGGAAGTGCGGTTTGAGAAACTCCACATACATTATGGAGTTTATCTTTACCCCTTCAGGGATCCTAAAGGGGCCGACAATCTCTCTCCCCATGATTCCAGCCCAAAACATTACTCCACCTCCTCCTTGTTGGCGCTGTAGTCGTGTTTGCATGGGGTGTCCATCAACCAGCCATCCTCCACTCCATCCATCTGGACCATCGAGCGTTGCACGGCACTCATCGGTGAACAAAACAGTTTTGAAGTCAGTCTTCATGTATTGTTTGGCCCACTGGAGCCGTTCCTGCTTGTGTGCAGTGGATAGAGGAGGTCGACAGGATGGCTTACGCACAGCTGCAAACCTCTGAAGGACCCTGCATCTTGTTGTTCGGGGGACGTTGGAGGCACCAGCAGCTTCAAAAACTTGTCTGCTGCTATGACAAGGCTTTTTTGCCGCTGCTCTTTTAACCTGATGTAATTGCCTATAGGAAAGAGTCCTCAATTTTCCCTTATCAGCACGCACACGTGTGTACTGTGAATCAGCTACATACTTCTTGATTGTGCGGTGATCACGATGAAGTGTCTTGGCAATGTTGATTGTAGTCATGCCTTGACCTAAACACTCCACAATTTGTTGCTTCTCAACAGCCGACACATCCTTTTTCTTTCCCATTTTGGCAGAAAATGTAGGCTGCTTAATAATGTGGGACAGCCTTCTTAAGTAGTCTTGCCTTTCATTGGACACACCTGCCAAGCTAATTAGCACAGGTGTCTGCAATTGCTTACAGTGATATAAAGAGCCCTGACACACATCACCATCAATGAGTTTAACTGACAAACAAAAAAATTCTTACCTTATCACTCCTAAACACTTTTTGCATAATAATTTGGAATACACTGTAATTCATGGTTTATTGGAGGATGATCCAGACAGGCGGATGCAATTTAGTGAGATTATGCTTAACAAAATTGAAGAAAATCCAGTAATTTTAGATAACATTATGTGGAGTGATGACGCTTCTTTCAAATTATCCGGCCATATTAACAGACATAATTGTATTTACTGGTATAATGAGAACATGCATTTAACATTAGAGCAACAACTAAATGAACCTGGTGTCAATGTTTGGGGTGGTATTTCAAGTTTTAGTGTTTTAGGACCAATATTTTTTGATGGGACAGTCACAGGAGATAAGTATCTCGAAATTCTAATGAATCGAGTTGTTCCCCAGGTACAGAAACATCCTAATTCAAATGACCTTTATTTCCAACAAGATGGGGCCCCTCCACATTATTCAAGAGTAGTCCGCGAGTATCTTGATGATACATTTCCTAATAAATGGATTGGCCGAAGTGGCCCACTTGATTGGCCAGCACGTTCACCAGACTTGACCCCAATGGATTTTTTCTTTTGGGGAGTACTCAAGGACAAAGTTTATAGTCAAAAACCAAAAAGTGTCAGTGATATGAAAAATTACATAAGGGATGCTTTTCAAGAAATTAATATCCAAAGAGACTTGTGCAAAAACGTTTGACAAAGCGTAAGAGGCAGACTTCAAAGCTGTGCAAATTGTAATGGAAAACAGTTTGAGCACCTGCGTTGATAAAATTTAAGGGCTTTTATATTATTGTTCAGAATAAAATTTAATTGTCAATGTTATGCTTGTGTTAGTAAATATAATTTTATATATAAATCAAAATAAATGTTATTATTTTCTGTCCACCTACTTTAGGACCACCCAAAATATACGGGGCTATGTTCTACCCTACTGTGTATGGGAAGATATAAGCTATAAAACTGTGTAAATAGGGGATATATTGCTTCATACTGTGTATGGGGGGCTATAGGTGCTTTATACTGTGTATAGGGGCTATTCGGGAATCATACTGTGTATAGCGGCTTATGGGCCATAATACTGTGTATAGCTGGGCTATGCACTATCAAACTGTATATAGAGGGGCTATGTTTTATCATATTATACATAGGGGTGCTATGTACTAATATACTGTGTATGGGAAGCTATAGACTATAAAACTGTGTAAAAGGGGGATATATGGCATCATACTGTGTATGGGGGCTATAGAGGCATTATACTGTGCAGAGATGCTTTTTGGCCTTCATTCTCTATAAAGGGACTATGGGCCATAATACTGTGCATAGCTGGGCTGTGGACTATCAAAGTGTCTATAGGGGGGCTATTGTCTATCATATTGTATATACGGGCTATGTTCTATCATACTGTGTATGGGAAGCTATAGGCTATAAATCTGTGTAAATAGGGGATGTGGGTCATAGTACTGCGTATGGGGGGTTATAGAGGCATTATACTGTGTATAGAGGCTTGTGGGCCATCATGCTCTATAAAGGGCTATGGGCAATCATATTATGTATAGGTTCTTATGAGCCATCATACACTATAGAGGGGATATGGGGCCATAATATTGCGTATAGCTGGGCTATGGGCTACCATACTGCGTATAGCTGGGTTATGGGCCAAAATACTGTGTATAGCTGGGCTATGGGCTATAATGCTGTGTATAGCTGGGCTATGTGCTACCATATTGTGTTTGGGGAGTTATGGGCTATAATACTGTGAATAGGCCTCTACATCTCAATTATAATGTTGTATCATACTGTGTATGGGAAGCTATAGGCTATAAATCTGTGTAAATAGGGGATATGGGTCATAATACTGCATATGGGGGGTTATAGAGGCATTATACTGTGTATAGAGGCTTGTGGGCCATCAAGTTGACGCGCCCCCTGGGCCTGTGTTGTGCAGAGGAACCCGGAACCGGGCCTGTTGTAGGATGCTGGGGGTTGTAGTCTCCGTGTGGCGGTGACCCGGTCCGTGCCCAGGGTGGTCAAACCAGTGGCAGTCTTAGGCTGAGTTCACACGATGCGTTTTTCGTGCGTTTCCGCGGCATTTTTGCAGTTGCGGAAACGCTGCAGAAACGCATTAAAAACGCATGGTAGAAGGGCAGCAATGTTCCCCAATTGAAATCCGCATGTGCTGTGCCCACGATGCGGATTTTTCCGCAGCGTAAACGCTGCGGTCAAAAATCCGCAGAATGTCAATTAATTTTGCGGAAACGCTGCTCTTTTGCCGCCATTGACTTGCATTAGACCGCATGGAATCCGCATCACTGTATATGTTGATGCGCTTTTCATGCGGTCTAATGTGCGGATGGTACCCGGGTGTGGATGAGAGGACTCGCATCCAGACCCAGATACCATTAAAAAAAAAGAATAAAATAAAAAATATATATATTCTCACCTTCTGACAGCCCGCGCTGCGTCCTGCTGGCTTCCCGGGCACTTCGTGGTTGAATGAAGGACCTTCGCTGACGTCAGAGTCATGTGACGGGTCACGTGACGCTGACGTCGGAAGGTCCTAAAGTCTTCACTGCCGGCAGCCGGGACCGAGCGAAGCCGGACACCGGGGGCCATCAGAGGGTAAAGTATATATTTATTTTTTATTTTTTGACATTCACACACTATATAAATCCATGCCGGTTGCATGGATTTATATAGTGTAAAGTTGACAAGCACTTTCCAAGTGATGCTAAAATCGCTTGGGAAGCGCTTGTCAACCCGCATGCGGAAATGAAAGTGAAGACTGCTTAATTTCCGCATGTCCCTGGCAGGAAACCGCATGTACAATCCACATGCTTTTTTTCCTGCCAGAGAGATGCAGAAACGCTCAGGAAAAAATCCTGAGCATTTCTGCATCGTGTGCACATACCCTTAATGTATAGCAAATGTCCGACTACGCCACCCGTGGATTGCGGTCAGTGGGGACCGCCGCTGCGCTGCCGACCGCTGAGGCTGATGTTGTTTGCGCAGCCGAGTATGGGATAACTCCCCACGGGAGAAGTATTGCCTCAGGGCAGCTAATGTGAGAGATGATGGGAGTGATGGTGTGAGGGTCCCAGTGCTAATGGTGCTGGTGCGGCAAGGAATCACAGAGACGTGAGGTGCAGTTCAGCGTCTTTACTGATGGTACAAGGCAGACCCTCCCGGGAGTACTGGCTAGTATAAGGGGCCTGGTCAGTCTGCGAGCAAGCAGGAGTTCCCCTGGCCAGGTGGAGTTGTAGGCCTCCCCGTTTATCTGCACTCTTCCTGGCTACCTTGCTGTCAGCGGTTACAAGTAGCCCACGTCCCTGAGTATACCGTGTGGTGCTCACCCGTATCGCTGGTGACTTGGGGCCTTCTGTTAGCCTCCGCTCCTGGATGGCGGCGCTGGTCCCTTCTTTGTGACTGAGCCTCCGGGCTTGAACAGAGGACCTGGAATCCCCTGCCGGCTGGTTTCTGCTGCTGGGTATATATATCAGTCCCCACAGCCTCGGACTCCTGTGTCCGGTTTTAGTAACTTCAGCCAGCTCGAGCTATATCTCTGCTCAGCTCCAGCCCCTGGTCTTCAGCTGCTGCTCCTACAGAGCTCCTGATGTATCTTTCCCTGTGTCTGGAACTTCACTGTCTATTCCCGCCCCAGACCCAGTTTATAAGGGCAGATTCCTCCCCTCCCAGGTCTGGGTGGGCCGTGTTGCATGTTTAGGGCTCCTGACCAGAGAAACCTCCCACTTGCTCTCAGACATAATATCTCTATTACTGTGGTAACCAGACCCCTGGGGTGCCACATTCCCCCCTAGTAAATTTTAGTACTCCGGGACTAAACACATTTTTAAAGAAACATAAATACAGGGTATAAACGATAATACAAAAACATATTTACAAGAAGCTTTAGTTCTTTAAAGGTCACGGCGTGTCCGTAACCGGGTGTCCATATCACCCAAGGTGAAGTTTGTAAAACAAGGGGGTGTCCATGTCACCCAAGGTGAAACTTTAAGCGAAGTAGGGGACCTGTCCAAAGCAAACCCCTTGCGTTGGCCTTGGGCGTGGCTGCAAGGCTGGAGCTAACTACTTTGGGCCGCAAGTAGGCCACGCCAGACAGGTTTTCTTTTCCGCGGCCGTCTTTGCAAGAGGTACCAAGGTTCAACTATCTACAAGCATTGTTCCGGTTATCCAGTGTCCATAACCTGTTAGTCCAAATAAATCTGCAGTGTAACTGAGAAACATAATTAGTAACAGGCAACAAACATAAACCATAAACAGTTAACAGATAAATTCACAGTGCATCACTTTAGATTTTCCAGCGAGCGAGCATCTGACCTCTAGTGACTCTAGTGGACCTACGGAGCTCACTAACTGGTTCTGCACTACAGGGTGTAGGAGGTGTTATGGGCAAGCTGGGCAGCTGTCTGTGCACTCTTTGGCTCACTAGGGGGACGGCAGGCTCACTACTAGCAGAGGGTTGATTCTCCTGTACTGCTGGTGTGGACTCTTCTGCCTCTTGGGCCGGCTGCTCTTCCAGCTCTACCGGTTCCTCTGTAGGCACTTGCGGGGCAGGCTGGAGAAAGGTGACGACGGGTACCACGACAGCGCCGTTTACTTGTGTCCTAGACCGGGGGAAGTCTCCGAGTACGGTACTGATCATTTCTTCCATTTCCAATGCGGGTTGAGGGTTTTCTTGATCTTCTTCAGGGCTTTGCAGCTGCTCGGGACACTTCTTCAGGTGGTCTCTGGAGACAATGGCTGTGGTTTCTCCTCCATCCTTACTGATTACGCAGATTTTTGGGTTCTCATGGCTTGAGGGCAGTACGGTGTATGGGTCCTTCTCCCACTGGTCTTCCAACTTGTGGAGCTGCCTCTTCCTCTTCAAGACCTGCTCTCCAGGTACCAGGGGAACAGCGGGAGCATACTGGTTATAAGCCTTCTCTTGCCTTTCTCTAGCTTGAGACAGACTTCGCTCGACTCTCTCCTGCACTTTCCGATACTGCTGCTGCCGCTCTGTATCCCAGTCTGCCTCTGGCGAGGTGTCCTCAGGTGTCAGGACTCCCATATCCAGGTCAATAGGCAGCTTACCAGGTCTTGCTCTCATTAGGTAAGCCGGGGTACAGTTGGTGGAACCTACAGGGATGTGGTTATACAGGTCCACCAGATTGGGCAGTTTCTCAGGCCACAGACTGCGTTCTTCCAGGGGCAATGTTTTTAGCAGATCTATCACCACCTGGTTCATCTTCTCGCAGAGTCCATTGGTTTGAGGGTGATAGGGCGTTGTTCTTATCTTCTTGCAGCCACACAGGTTGCAGAACTCCTGGAAGACCTCAGCTTCAAAGGCTGGTCCTTGGTCTGTCAGCACTTGGTCCGGGTACCCGTGTGGACGGCAGAAGTGCTGCTGGAAGGCTCTAGCTGCTGTTTGAGCCGTTAAGTCATTGACCGGGACCACCACCAGGAACCAGGAGTAATGATCTACGATTGTGAGGGCGTAGACATACCCAGATCTGCTTGGAGCCAGTTTCACATGGTCCAGGGCTACCAGTTCCAGTGGCTGTCTGGTGATGATGGGCTGCAGGGGAGTCTTCTGGCTGGCACGGTCCTTTCTTCTTAGGTTGCACGGGCCACAGTCTCTGCACCACCTCTCGATGGCTCCTCTCATGCCTACCCAGTAGAACCGTTCACGCAACAAGAACTCCAGCTTCTTCCATCCGAAGTGTCCTGCTCCATTGTGGTATGCCTCCAGAACCATAGCCGCGTCTCGTCTTGGGACCACTACCTGCAAGGTCAACTCATGTGTTCGAGAGTTAACCATTCTCCGGCACAGCTTCTCCCTGTAGAGGAACAGCTTACTTTTCTCCTTCCACAGTTGCTTGGTCTCCTCCGGAGCGTCTGGGTCAAGACTGGCATCGGCCTGGGTCAGCATTTCCTTCACCAAACGGACTGCGGGATCACTGTCTTGCGTCTCCGCCCAGTTGTAGTGGGGCAAGGGATTGAACGTCACGGAGCGCCTGTCCTTCACACGGTGAAAATACAGGGTAATCCCATGACGGTGGAACGCAGGGAGCTCGACTTCTTCCAGATCTTCTGGATCTTCCCCTACGTCCGGTAAGTTCGGCATTCTAGACAGGGCATCCGCGTTGGCATTTGATCGCCCCGCCCAGTATTTGATGGTGAATTCAAAGTTGGACAGGCGGGCCATCCATCTCTGTTCCAGGGCACCGAGCCTTGCAGTGTCCAAGTGTGTCAACGGGTTGTTATCCGTGTACACGGTGAATTTGGAGGAGGCAAGGTAATGCTTGAAACGTTCGGTCACTGCCCACACTACTGCCAGGAACTCCAGCTTGAATGAGCTATAATTCTCAGGGTTCCTCTCCGTGGGCCGTAGCTTTCGGCTGGCGTAAGCGATTACCCGTTCTTTTCCTTGCTGGATCTGGGACAGTACGGCTCCTAGCCCGATGTTGCTTGCGTCCGTGTGGAGGATAAAGGGCTGGCTGTAGTCTGGATATGACAGGATTTCATCCCCCGTGAGGGCCATCTTCAGCTGGCAGAAAGACTCCTCTTCCAGCTTTTCCACCTGAAGGGCGGCTTCTGGTTTTTGGCTTTCCGAGATTAACCTATCAGGAGGTCCTGCATAGGGGCTGCCAATTTGGTGAAACCGGGAATGAATCTTCGGTAGTAGCCTACCAACCCAAGGAACTGCCGCACTTCCTTTATGCTGGAGGGTCTTGGCCAGTCCTAATCACGGTGATCTTATCAGGGTCGGGAGCCACTCCGTCAGCACTCACCACGTGTCCCAGGTACTGCACCTTTGGTTTCAGGAGGTGACACTTGGAGGGTTTCACCTCTAGGCCGTAGTTTGCAAGAGCTTCAAACACTTCTGCCAGGTGTTTCAGGTGGTCCTCGTAGGTCTTGGAATAGACGATGACATCGTCCAGGTATAACAGGACCGTCTCGAAGTTCCGGTGTCCCAGACAGCATTCCATCAACCGTTGGAAGGTTCCTGGTGCGTTGCAGAGCCCGAACGGCATACAGTTAAATTCGCTGAGACCCATCGGGGTGGTGAATGTGGTCTTCTCCCGGTCCGCCTCTGCTACAGGAACCTGCCAGTACCCGCTAGTGAGATCCAAAGTAGAGAAGAAGTTAGCAGATTTTAATGCAGCTAAGGACTCTTCTATCCTTGGTAACGGGTGCGCATCTTTGTGTGTGATACGGTTGACCTTCCTGTAGTCTACACACATTCTCATGGTGTTGTCTTTCTTTTTCACTAAGACTAGTGGAGCTGCCCAGGGGCTACAGCTGTCCCTGATTACCCCAGCCTCCTTCATGTCTCTAAGCATCCCCTTGGCGTGTTGGTAGTTTGCCGGGGGTAGGGGTCGGTATCTCTCCTTTATGGGAGGATGGTCTCCCGTGGGGATGTGGTGTTCTACCCCCTTTACTCGCCCGAAGTCTAGCGGGTGTTTACTAAACACTCTCTCGTACTCTCGAACCACCCGATAGACTCCCTGTTTCTGGTGTGAGGGAGTGGAGTCCGTACCCAAATGCAGTTGCTGACACCAGTCCTCCATTGGTTTCTTAGAGCTGTTACCTTCCTCTGGTTGAGATGGAGGCAAGGGTTCCACGGCCTGTACAGAATTCTGGTTTATGGTGAACAATTTGGCTAGCGTGGCATACCGGGGCAGGTGTACTTCTCTCTCCCCGATATTTATGATGCGAACGGGCACCCTCCCATGGCGTACATCGACCACCCCCCGTGGGCCTACTGTCTGAGTAGACGGGTTCTACCATTGCTTGGTAATCTCTACCTCTTAGACCAATAGCTGCCCGGCACCAAATCATCATCTCACTTTTTGGGGGCATGGCAATAGGGAACGGGTCACACATTCTCACGCTACCTATCTCACCACCAGATAGTTCCACCTGTTGCCGCTTCATCAGTGCCCGGATCTCTTTTTGGAGCACACGCTGCTGGCCGGAACTGGCGTTCTTGGCAACCTGCTGTAAAATGAGAATCACCTCTGCAAGACAATTTTCAATCACATTAGTTCCCAAGGTTATTCTAGGGTGACTCTCATGACGGTCTATGTCCACTATAATCAGTCCTTGTGCCGCCAGTTCGACTTTACCGATCTTAATGGTCACCTCCTTGAATCCCACCTGCGGCACGGGCTGACCATTGCTGGCGATGATACTCAGGTCGTCATCTAGGTAGCGGGTTATGTCCGAGTCATTCCAGTACTGCTTAAAGAGCACGTACGGGATGGTGGTCACCTGTGACCCAGTGTCTAGTAGGGCACTCATAGGAATTCCATCCAGTACCACAGACAAGATTGGACGTCCCCCTACGTATTTATCATGCCAGTTTGATGGGCCTGATGATCTTATGCCTGGGGGTTGGCCCTCTACCCCAGGTTGTGCCCGTTTAAATGACAGTACCTTGCCACATGTCCGGGTTGATTGCAGCGGCGGCGGATGGGTCGTCCGTCCTCGTTGTATCTGTCGCTGGGTCTTCCTCTGGCCGGTGGAGTCCTCCTCAGTCTGCGCCACGGGACGTCCTCCGGTCCGGATGCCAGCTGGATCTTTCCTGGAGAAGAGGCCTGTAAAGACTGCACAGTTCTGGTTAGCGCGGCAACGCTCTTAGTCAGCTCTTGGACCTGATGGTGCAGGTCTGTAACCGGGTCACTGTTTAAAGCCTGCGCATCAGCTCCCACAGGCCCTGCAGACAAGGGCACCGTCTCCTGGTGGTAAGTGATAGCAGGGCGCCTGTGGGTCACAGCGCCACCTGGTGTCGGTTCTCGGAGCACCCGGATGGCTCTGTCCTTGAACTGTGCAAAGTCCAGGTCAGGGTCCTGTAAGGCCATTGCCCGCAACTGGGTTCGGTGGGCATTGCACAGTAGACCCTCAATAAATTGTTCAGTCAACAGCTTATCTTCATTTCCCACGCTGTCAGGGTCTGCCTGCTTAATGGCTCTTAGGGCCTCTTGTAGGTTTAAAGCATAGTCTCTTATACTCTCATGTGCCCGTTGTTTGCACCCGTAAAATCGGAGCTTTATTTCGGCTGAGGTGCGGGTGTCAAATGTGTCTTTCAGCCGGGCTAGTATTTCTCTGACAGTCCTCTTCCTCCCAGGTGGCCAGGACTTTACCTCCCTTTGGGCTGCCCCGATTAATTGGGCCACCAGGATGCTCACTTTTTGCTCTTCTGTGAGGGGGTACACCTGGAAGAGGCTATACAGTCTTTCACTAAAGTCATTTAGAGTATGTGACTCCCCTGAGTACTGGGGTAGCCAGGTTGCCCCCGGGATATAGGGCATGGTGAATGGCATGACTGCTGCAGCGGTTGCGCGGCGGTGGCTGTGGCAGTGGAGCTCCCCTCGGTGTCCGACATCCTCCTTCCCCCCTAGTAGACCGTGGCCTACCTTGCGATGCTCTTCTTCCGTAGGCCGCGGCTCCGCAGTCGATCGTCGGGGTTGAGGACCTGGCGTCGCGCTCCGATGACATCAGCGTCGCTCTTCCTCCCTTCCAGGACCTTGCGCAGCGTCAGAGCGTGGGGCGGAGCGTGAGGCGGAGCTTCGGATCTCGTGCGCTTTCGGCGTCCACGCCCCTCTTCTTCCTGTGCGACGTCCCGAAGATGGCGTCCGAAGGCGGGAAGCAGCTGCGGATGGCGGGAAGAAGGCAGAAGACGGCGGGAAACGGTCCAAGATGGCGTCTGATGGCGGGAATCGGCTCCGGATGGCGGGAAACGACTCCGGACGGCGGGAAACTTCACCACAGGTAAGTTCAAAAGTCTTTTTCAGGCACGCAGTACCCGGTGGTTGCGGGCACGAAATCCTGCCGACTACGCCAAAGTTAACGCGCCCCCTGGGCCTGTGTTGTGCAGGGGAACCCGGAACCGGGCCTGTTGTAGGATGCTGGGGGTTGTAGTCTCCGTGTGGCAGTGACCCGGTCCGTGCCCAGGGTGGTCAAACCAGTGGCAGTCTTAATGTATAGCAAATGTCCGACTACGCCACCCGTGGATTGCGGTCAGTGGGGACCGCCGCTGCGCTGCCGACCGCTGAGGCTGATGTTGTTTGCGCAGCCGAGTATGGGATAACTCCCCACGGGAGAAGTAATGCCTCAGGGCAGCTAATGTGAGAGATGATGGGAGTGATGGTGTGAGGGTCCCAGTGCTAATGGTGCTGGTGCGGCAAGGAATCACAGAGACGTGAGGTGCAGTTCAGGGTCTTTACTGATGGTACAAGGCAGACCCTCCCTTGAGTACTGGCTAGTATAAGGGGCCTGGTCAGTCTGCGAGCAAGCAGGAGTTCCCCTGGCCAGGTGGAGTTGTAGGCCTCCCCGTTTATCTGCACTCTTCCTGGCTACCTTGCTGTCAGCGGTTACAAGTAGCCCACTTCCCTGAGTATACCGTGTGGTGCTCACCCGTATGGCTGGTGACTTGGGGCCTTCTGTTAGCCTCCGCTCCTGGATGGCGGCGCTGGTCCCTTCTTTGTGACTGAGCCTCCGGGCTTCTATGGCCAGAGGACCTGGAATCCCCTGCCGGCTGGTTTCTGCTGCTGGGTATATATATCAGTCCCCACAGCCTCGGACTCCTGTGTCCGGTTTTAGTAACTTCAGCCAGGGCGAGCTATATCTCTGCTCAGCTCCAGCCCCTGGTCTTCAGCTGCTGCTCCTACAGAGCTCCTAATGTATCTTTCCCTGTGTCTGGAACTTCACTGTCTAATCCCGCCCCAGACCCAGTTTATAAGGGCAGATTCCTCCCCTCCCAGGTCTGGGTGGGCCGTGTTGCATGTTTAGGGCTCCTGACCAGAGAAACCTCCCACTTGCTCTCAGACATAATATCTTTATTACTGTGGTAACCAGACCCCTGGGGTGCCACAATACTCTATAAAGGGCTATGGGCAATCATATTGTGTATAGGTTCTTATGAGCCATCATACACTATAGAGGGGATATGGGGCCATAATATTGCATATAGCTGGGCTATGGGCTAACATACTGCGTATAGCTGGGCTGTGGGCTATAATGCTGTGTATAGCTGGGCTATGTGCTACCATATTGTGTGTGGGGAGTTATGGGCTATAATACTGTGAATAGGCCTCTACATCTCAATTATAGACATGTATGAGACACTTTAAAATTTCTTATACCAGTGAACACATTTCATCTCATCCATGAGAGCACTAACAGCCAGTGCTGTGTTGGGTAAGAGAAAAATAAATAGGTGAGTCATGGCCAGCTGTTAATGGGTGGAGGAGGCCGGATTTTTTTTTTTATTCAGTTTATAGAACATCACATAAAATGTGAGCGTAAGCAGCGTACATAGCAGCAGAATTCACCAGAAGTGGGCAGAAATGGGGCATAATACTGTGTATAGCTGGGCTGTGGACTATCAAACTGTCTATAGAAGGGCTATTGTATATCATATTGTATATATGGGGGCTATGTTCTATCATACTGTGTAAATAAGTGATGTATGGCATCATACTGTGTATTGGGGCTATAGATGCATTATACTGTGTCTAGGCAGGTATGGGGCCATTATACTGTGCATCGGGGCTATTCGGGCATCATAATGTGTATACGGGCCTATAGGCCATAATACTGTGTATCTGGGCTATGGACTATCAAACTGTCTATAGAGGGGCTATTGTCTATCATATTGTATATAGGGGGCTATGTTCTACCCTACTGTGTATGGGAAGATATAGGCTATAAAACTGTGTAAATATGTGATGTATTGCTTCATACTCTGTATGGGGGGCTATAGGTGCATTATACTGTATATAGGTAAGTATTGGGACATTATACTGTGTATAGGGGCTATTCGGGAATCATACTGTGTATAGCAGCTTATGGGCAATAATACTGTGTATAGCTGTACTATGGACTATCAAACTGTCTATGGAGGGGCTATAGTTTATCATATTGTACATAGGGGGGCTATGTTCTAATATATTGTGTTTGGGAAGCTATAGGTTATAAAACTGTATAAAAGGGGGATATATGACATCATACTGTGTATGGGGGCTATAGAGGCATTATACTGTGTATAGAGGCTTATTGGCCATCATACTCTATAAAGGGGCTATGGGCCATAATACTGTGCATAGGTGGGCGGTGGACTATCAAACTGTCTATAGAGGGGCTATTGTCTATCATATTGTATATAGGGGGCTATGTTGTATCATACTGTGTTTGGGAAGCTATAGGCTATAAATCTGTGTAAATAGGGGATATGGGTCATCATACTGCGTATGGGGGGCTATAGAGGCATTATACTGTGTATAGAGGCTCATGGGCCATTATACTCTATAAAGAGCTATGGGAAATCATATTGTGTATAGGTTCTTATGAGCCTTCATACACTATAGAGGGACTGTGGGACCATAATACTATGTATAGCTGGGCTATGGACCATAATTCTCTGTATAGCTGGACTATGGGCTACCATACTGTGTAAGGGGAGCTATGGGCTATCATGCTGTGAATATGGATCTACATCTCAATTATAGACATGTGTGAGACACTTCAAAATTTTTATACCGGTGATCACATTTCATCTCATCCATGACAGCACTAACACCCAGTGCTGTGTAGGGTAAGAGAGAAATAAATAGGTGAGTGATGGCCAGCTATAAAAGGGTGGAGGAGGCTGGAGGTTTTTTTTGTTTTGTTTTTTAACATCAGCACATGTCTACAATAATTCCATCTTTATGGTACTATATATAGATTTACACTCTGTATATAATACATAAAAATACCGGTAATTGACTCTCCAAGGCCATGAAATTGCATCATAATTTTGGGGAAAAAGGTGAGTGTTGGCCGGCTATTATGGGGTGGAGGAGGCCGGATTTTTTTTATTTTTATTTATTTGAGTTCATAGAACATCACATACAATTTTGTGCACATAGCAGGAAATTTCTCCCAGAAGTGTTCAGAAAAATGCAACATATCATCAAAGCTGCTATTCTGGACCTTCAAATTTTGAGAATACAGATATGTAAGAACTCCTGCAAGACCGACGCCGTAAGGTTTGTTCAACCACTGTGGGTAAGTGGAAGCACCAAAACATTTGTGTTGTATCCAGGGACAAACAGGCAACGCGGAAAATCTGGCAAATTCTTAATGGGCCAATCTGTTAGCAAAACTTTTACCAGGGAGCTATATTTTATCACACTGTGTATGGGAAGCTATAGGCCAGTGGTGGTGAACTTATGGCACGTGTGCCAGAGGGGGCACGCAGAGCCCTCCTTGTAGGCAAGCGCTCCATACCCTCAGCACTAGTGCCGCTACCACTTTCCTCAGCCTGCGCACCATCCCCCTCGTCACTAGCGCCACTTTGACTCTCCTCTTCTGCACACGCACCCTCCCATCATGCCGCGCGCCGAGGGTGCGGGATGTCGCACGGGGCAACAGGTAAGGCTGTGGTATGTGAAGAGAAAAGATCAGCATTGGAAATGGTAAAGGTGAGTGAGTAGTTATTTCCTTTTTTTTAATGTGGGGCCATTATATAGTATGGAGCACTATGTGAGGCCATTATACAGTATGAAACATCATGGGGGGCCATTGTACTGTATGGAGCACTATGTGGGCCATTTTACTGTATGGAGCGCTATGTGGGGTCATTATTCTGTATGGAGCACTATGTGGGGCCATTATACAATATGGAGCAGTATGTGGGGCCATTATACTGTATGGAGCGCTATGTGGGGCCATTATACTGTATGGAGCACTATGCGGGGCCATTATACAGTATAGAGCATCATGCACAGCCATTATACAGTATGGAGCACTATGTGGGCCATTTTACTGTATGGAGCACTATGTGGGGCCATTATACTGTATGGAGCACTATGCGTGGCCATTATGCAGTATAGAGCATCATGCACAGCCATTATGCACTATAGAGCACTGTGTGGGGCCATTTTACTGTATGGAGCGCTATGTGGGGCCATTATGCTGCATGGAGCACTATGTGAGGCCATTATACAGTGTGGAGCATCATGTGGGGCCATTATACAGTATGAAGCACTATGTGGGGCCATTATACAGTATGGAGAATCATGTGGGGCCATTATACAGTATGAAGCACCATGTGGGGCCATTATACTGTATGGAGCATCATCTGGGGCCATTACACAGTATGGAGCACTATGTGAGGCCATTATACAGTATGTAGCATGATGTGGGGTCATTATACTGTATGGAGCACTATGTGGGTCCATTATACAGTATAGAGCATCATGCACAGCCATTGTATAATATGGAGCATCATGTGGGGCCATTTTACTGTATGAAGCACCATATGGGGCCATTATACTGTATGGAGCATCATGTGGGGCCATTATACCGTATGAAGCTCTCTGTCGGGCCATTATACTGTATGGAGCACTATATGAGGCATTATACAGTTTGGAGCATGATGTGGGGTCATTATACAGTTTGAAGTACCATCTGAGACCATTATACTGTATAGAGGACCATTCAGGGTCATTATACAGTACGGAGCGCTATATGAGGCCATTATACAGTATGTAGCATGAGGTGGGGTCATTATACAGTATGGAACACCATGTGGGGTCATTATACAGTATGTAGCATGATGTGGGGCCGTTATACACTTTAAACCATTATACTGTATGGAACACCATTTAGGGCCATTATACTGTATGAAGCACTATCCGAGGCCATTTAATAGTATGGAGTACCATGTGGGGCCATTATACAGTATGGAGCACTATGTGGGGCCATTATACAATATGGAGCATGATGTGGGGCCATTATACTGTATGGAGCATTATGTGGGGCCATTATACAATATAGAGCATCATCTGGAGCCATTATACAGTATGGAGCATCATGTGAGGCCATTATACAGTTTGGAGGATTATTCAGGGCCATTAAACTGCATGGAGCACTATGCAAGGCCATTATACAGTATGAAGAATCATGTACAGCCACTATATCGTATGGAGCATCATGTGGGGCCATTTTACTCTATGGAGCACTATGTGGGGCCATTATACAGTATAAAGCATCATGTGGGGTCATTATTCTGTATGGAGCACTATGTGGGGCCATTACACCATATGGCGCATTATGTGGGGCCATTATATAGTTTGGAGCATCATGCGGGGCCATTAAACTGTATGGAGTACTACGTGGTGCCATTATACAGTTTGGAGCATCATGCACAGCCATTATACAGTATGGAGCATCGTGTGGGGCAATTTTACTATATGGAGCATCATGTAGGGTCATTTTTCTGTATGGAGCACTATGTGCGCCCATTATACAGTATGGAGCATCATGTGGGGCCATTACACTGTATAGAGCGCTGTGTCGGGCCATTATACAGTATTGAGCACTATGTGAGGCCATTTTACAGTATGGAGCATCATGTGAGGCCGTTATACAGTTTGGAGCATCATGTTGGGCCATTATACAGTTTGGAGGATCATTCAGGGCCATTTCATAGTATGGAGTACCATGTGGGGCCATTATACAGTATGGAGCACTATGTGGGGCCATAATACAGTATGGAGCATGATGTGGGGCCATTATACTGTATAGCGCGCTGTGTCGGGCCATTATACAATATAGAGCATCATGTGGGGCCATTATGTAGTATGGAGCATCATGTGGGGCTATTAAACTGCATGGAGCACTATGCAAGGCCATTATACAGTATGGGGAATCATAAACAGCCATTATATGGTATGGAGCATCATGTGGGGTCATTTTACTGTATGGAACACTATGTGGGGCCATTTTACAGTATAACGCATCATGTGGGGTCATTATTCTGTATGGAGCACTATGTGGGGCCATTACACCATATGGCGCATAATGTGGGGCCATTATACTGTATGGAGCACTATGTGGAGTCATTATACAATATGGAGCATCATATGGGGCCATTATACAGTTTGGAGCATCATGCGGCGCCATTAAACTGTATGGAGTACTACGTGGTGCCATTATACTGTATGGAGCATCATGTACAGCCATTATACAGTATGGAGCATCGTGTGGGGCAATTTTACTGTATGCAGCATCATGTAGGGTCATTATTCTGTATGGAGCACTATGTGGGGCCATTATACAGTATGGAGCATCATGTGGGGCCATTATACTGTATAGAGCGCTTTGTCAGGCCATTATACAGTATTGAGCACTATGTGAGGCCATTTTACAGTATGGAGCATCATGTGGGGCTATTATACCGTTTGGAGCACCATCCTGGGCCATTATACTGTATGAAGCACCATGTGAGGTCATATACTGTATGGACCATTATGTGGGGCCATTGTACAGTATGGAGCATCATGTGGGGTCATTATACAGTAAGGGGCATTATGTTGGACTCATTACACAGTATGGAGCACTATGAGGGGCCATTATACAGTATTGAGCATCATGTGGGGCCATTATACAGTATGGAACATCATATAGGGCCATTATACAGTATGGAGCATCATGTGGGGCCATTATACAGTTTGGATAACTATGTGGGGCCATTATACTGTATGGAGGACTATATGTGGGGCCCATTATACTGTATGGAGGACTATATGTGGGGCCCATTAGACTGTATGGAGGACTTTTTGTGCCCAATATACTGTATAGAGAACTGTGTAGGGCCATTAGCTTAAGTTCACATGAAGCATTTTTGATGCATTTTCGTGGCGGTTTTCCCAACGCAAAACGCTGCGAGAACGCTTGTTAATAGGTCTGCCAGGTATAGCAATGCGAATCTAGATATTCTGTGCACATGATGCGGAAATTTCCGCTCAATTTGCATTGCGGTAAAAACCACAGCATAGACCATGGTTTGGGCATTTCCGCCACGAATTCGCGCCCATTGACTTGCATTAAATCGCAGCAAACCCGCAGGTATAATATCTATACCTGCAGATATGCTGCGTTTCAATGAAAGTCAATGGGCGCAGATTTGCACCGGAAATGCGCTGCGAGTGGTACCCAGGTCGGGAGAGGAGGACTACATCTCCTCTCATCCGACCGCCGCTCTCGCTGATAACAGCGAGAGGGGCGTGGAAGGGAGGAGCAGTAGTCTTGCCCTGCCCAGCCCACATGCCCGCTGTTAAAAAAAGTGAAAATAAAAAAAATAAACCTCTATACTCACCTGTCCGGCGGCCCCCGGTGCGATCCTCTCCTCCCGGCGGTATACTGCGGGGAGTGGGCTCGCTCCCCGCAGTATACTGTGCTTCCAGGACCTGCGCTGACATCACTAATCAGCTGAGCGGTCTCATGATCATCAGCTGATCGGTGACACCCGCAATCAGCTGATCGGTCACATGACCAATTAGCTGATGCTCACCTGACCCTGGGAACATTCGCAAGCTCACTGGGGCTGATCAGCTGCAACATGTATACTGTGATTTTACAACCCTGTCATTATACAGTGCTGTCTTCTATAGCAGTGACATCAGTGATGGCTGATGTCACTGGTGTAGAAGTGACCCGGATCGTCGTGGGACAATCGTTGGCGGTACGTGGACTACGTTGTTGACGGCGGCCAGGTGAGGGATAAGGTTGTTTGTTATTTTACGTTTTTTTTCAGAAGATCGATGACTTCGCGGACAGAGTGTAATAAAATAATTAAAAAAAATTGTATTCTGGCCGTGTCTTTTAGTGAAAAAGAGGCAACCATTTTACTACGCGGTTATTAATGGGGGCGTCTTATAGACACCCTCCATTACTAACTTTGGCTTCTCGTCAGCCGCCAATTCAAGGCTGAGGTGAACCCCAACCCCATTACCCCACTCTCCACCTCTACAGGGCAGTGGGAAGAGCGGAGGCTAACCACAATATTTGGCGCATCTTATGGCTGCGCCATTTTTGGGACTCCTGAGGGGTGATATTAATAGCCGCGGAGGGGGCTAGTATCCATGGCCCCTTCCCTGGCTATTAATATCAGCCCGCAGCTGTCTAGTTTAGCCTGGTTAGATTTTATAGGGGGACCCCACGTCAATTTTTTATGGGGCCCCCTGTAATTTAGCCAGTAAAGGCTAAACAAACAGCTGTGGGCTGATATTAATAGCCAGGGAAACATTGTTGGCTAATGGCCCCTTCCTCAGCTACTAATATCAGCCCCCAGAGGTTGGCTTTCCCTCCGCTGGTTATAAAAATGATGTGGGAGCCCACTCCATTTTTTTTTACATTTTAGGCTCTGTGCCCATGATCCGGACATAGCAGCGCTTTGGACACATATTTTTTGCAGCGTACAAAATGTTGCATTCTATTGAACGCAGGTAAATACACATGTGTTCACTGAACCATGCGTATTTTCCACATTCTATACATTCTAGTGGTCAAATTTCTGTTGCGGAGACTGGTGACTCCACAAGAGAATTTGACATGCTGCCGCCCTGAAAGACGCGCTGCATGTCCACGGGAGATCCGCAGCCTCAGATGCACGCATAATGGACATGGTATTTCTAGAGATCCCATCCACTATGCTGTAACATCTGGACGCTGAGGGTTTGACATCGTATAAACATGCAGCGTCAAACCTGCAGCGGCTCCTGATCGTGGCCATGTACCCAAACTCACCCACAGCATGTAAATTTCTGTAGCTGACACGCTAGTCTCCGCTGCAGATTTTGACCGATTGAAGTGTCATTATATGTGGTGGATTCACATGTACCGACAACAAAACACCGCATTTTGGACGAAAAATGCTCTGCATCCAAAGCGCTGCTGAGAGCTTATCAGGGGGCATAGCGGCTAACGAGCCAGCCGTGAGCTGTTATTTAATGGCCAGGGACCATGTTTGCAAATGGCACCTCCCCAGGCTAAATATACCAGTTCACAGCAGCCGCATAAATTACATGAATAGAAATGCTAATGAAGATTGGGTGAAAGGGACTAGCTGACACCCAGCTCTTTTGTTTGGTTATGACAAGGTATCAATCAGACATTTTCATGACCAAAACTAATTAAAGTAAAGTAAAGAGTTAAATATACAGACATACACAGAGCAAGCACTTTATTTAAAATACAACAGACACATTCTTTAATCATTTAAATTAACCAATAACTTTATTTAGCTCCAAAAAGCATTCATTGATGTACAAAAACGCTTCAAAAATCGCACCAAAAAACAAGTCAAAAACGCATCAAAAACGCCCAGCGTTTTTCCTGCCGAGGAGATGCAGAAACGCTCAGGAAATTTCTGCATCAAATCCTGATTGTGCTCACATACCCTTATACTGTATTTAGGGCTGTGTGGGGATTACATTTAAAGTATCATGCTATGATGGTGTCACCATTCTTTGCTGGGGGAATTGAGGGAGAGGGGTACAGTAGGGTCATCATACTGTGCGTGTGGAGGAATTCACGGTGGGGGTGTCATATTGTGTTTGGGGGCACTTTTGTTTACATCATACTATATTCTGTTTTATTCAAGGTTTTTTATTTATTTATTTTTATTTATTTTACTCACTTATATAGCGCCATTAATTCCATAGCACTTTACAGACATTATCGGCACTGTCCGCATTGGAGCTCACAATCTAAGTTCCCTATCAGTATGTCTTTGGAATGTGGGAGGAAACCAGAGAACCCAGAGGAAACCCTCGTAAATACGGGGAAAACATTCAAACTCCTTGCAGATCTTGTCCTTGGTGGGATTTGAATCCAGGACCCCAGCGCTGCAAGACTGCAGTGCTAATTACTGAGCCGCTGTGCTGCCCATTAATCCTTTGTTATTACATATTTAAATTAGGCCTTATGCTTTCTACTGCTGCTACATAACATATTATATTATTCCACTATAATTCCAAAAGTTAATCGTTTTAATTGATAAGGAAAAACTTCCTCAATCGTAGACATTTTTTAAAGAATAACAAGGTTGGCCCGTGACTTTATCCAAGCTTTTAACTTTGCCTCTGTGTATTTGTGTTTGACATTCCTGGCTTAAAGGGTTATTCTCATCATGATAAAGAAATACAGTTGCAAAGAGGTTGTAAAAACAAATAACTTTGCAATTTTACTTTTGATTAAAAATCCTCTCCATTCTCAAGAACAGACCTCCACTGCAATCGGTGGCTAGTATCTTAGGCTTGGAGTGCAGTGCTTACAAGCTCTTAGCTATAGACTCTATAGCGTGCTAATGTAGGAGTTGTTTTTCTAAACTAAAATCAAAGTATTCAGGTTAAATTGCCGTGTTGGCACTTTTCGATAAATAAGTGGGTTTTGGATTGCAATTTGGGCACAAGGTCTCTAAAAGGTTCGTCATCACTGCTATAGGTTATAAAACTGTGAAAAGAGGGTATATGAGACATCATACTGTGTATGGGGGCTATAGAGGCATTATAATGTGTATAGACAGATATGGGGAAATTTTACTGTGTATAGGGGCTATCTGGGCATCATACTGTGAATAGCGGACTATGGGCCATCATACTCTATAGAGGGGTGTGACAAAGTCACTGGCAAAGTGCTGGAGGTGAGGTATGTTTCACTGAGGCTATTGGCTTAAGTGATTTGAAACCCAGAAGTTTTGCTCCAGCACACTAACTGGTGCAAGGGGTTAAGCAGCCATTTTAAAAGGGTTGGGTTTTTGTGAACGACCATAGAGCGTGTGGGAGGTCCTTCACCAGGGTGTGGCCTGGGGTTTAAACAGATGGCCTGCTGAGGCATTAGTTGTTCAGGTGTCTGCAGAAGCTAACTCCAGAGATGAGCTCTTGGTCTTCTTTGTTATACTGAACAGTGTGGTTTTTGCTAACCCGGAGCGGGTGGATCCCCGCCAACTTATGGACTGTGCTATACATTTTCTTTTTGTTTACCCATTAAGACAGAAAGGCTGTGTTTGTTTTGATGAACCTTACAGTAGTATATGCTGTGTCTTAATAAACCATTGAGAAATTTAAAGAAACAGCGTCCCTGTGTCTACCTCCGTGTGGATCTGAGTGAGCAAATTACAACAGGAGCTATGGGTCATCATACTGCGTTTAGGTGCTTATGGGCCATCATACTTTATAAAGGGGCTATATCTCAATTATAGACATGTGTCAGCGACTTCAAATTTCTTATGCCGGTGATTACATTTCATCTCATCCATGACAGCACTAACACCCAGTGCTGTGTTTGGTAAGAGAGGAATAAATAGGTGAGTGATAGCCAGCTATTAATGGGTGGAGGAGGCTGGACTTTTTTTCTTTTTTTTTCATCAGCACTAGTGTTGAGCGAGCACTAAAATGCTCGGGTGCTCGAAGCTCGGGCCGAGCTCGCCGTGATACTCGGGTGCTCGACCCGAGCAACGAGCCCAATGTTAGTCTATGGGAGACTCGAGCATTTTTGCGGTGGCACCCCCGGCAGTCTTTTAAAAGCCTAACAAGTGCCCAAAACGATAGTGACAGTGCTCAAATGACATGGGGACAGCATGGGGATCGCCCCAGGAAGCATTTCTGACCCCCAGGTCACTGCTGTCAACAACGTGGTCAGAGGTATTAAGCCACTTTTACGGGCTCACAATAAAACGTTCAAAAACGAAAGTGAAACTTTTTTCCTGTGAAATATGTTAAGGAACATCCTTTCCAGGGAAAAGACTTGTGTATAAGTTAAAATAAATGACCAAAAACAAAAGTACTCCTCCACACCTTCGGCAATGTTCACAAGTAGCATTTTTTATGCGTTTTTGCACTTTTGTATTGCTTTCAACTATGACAAATGCATTCACCGTGAAATGTCATTTTAACATTTTACAACCTTATCTGGCCATGTGCTGTGTGACACATGCATAAAGTGCTGAAAAGACAAGGGAACAGCATGAGGAAGACCCCTGGAAGCATCTCTGACTCACAGGTCACTGTCTAAAAGTGTGCCCATCATAAGTGATCCTTACCGCATCAGAAGATGCAGACTTGCAACTATCCCCATGCAAGTTCTAGTCCCAGGGCAGTGTTCAATTGTACCTCCCCCATTCCTTACAATACAAGCTCAAGTATGCAGCCTGCCACCCACCCACCCCCAGGCTGCAATACCATACTGCTTGCTTGCACTTTAAATTGGGCCTTTTAGGCATGTGGAGGCAGAATCTGGCCACCACGCCATGGCTGTGTCGGCGGCCTGGTATCCATACTCAGTCCCCAGCCGCCTGGTGGCCGGGTGTCCCCGCTTGCTCCCCAGCCTCCAGGGGGTGGCCGGGTGTCCATACTCGGTCCCCAGCCACCCCTATTTGTCCTGGTAACCTTTCCCACACTTTTCTTAGCCTGGCCTGCTTTAGGGCAGCATTGGCCGAGCCCACCGGACTATCAGACTCCTCCGGTGGGCCCTGGCTTCTCCATCAGGGGAGTTGAGAGTGCCAAGGTGAGGAGCATGATGAGGATGATAGAAGTTAGCATCTGCTTTGTTTTGTTGTAATGCAAGCGCATGTATGTAGTAGCGGCTAGGCCTGAGGTGGTCAGCGTTTTGGCGCATATCCTACCTCCTCCGAGGATTGCTGGATGTTTTCCTGCTACTATCCAAGTTCTATGACTCCCGTTAAAACAAAGCTTCAGGTGATAAATGATGGATGAGGTAGTGGCAAAGGAGAAAGAGCAGGAGGAACAGGGACCATTCACATCAATTTAAGGCCAGTTAACCAGATATGTCTTGTAGGATATGTTTCTGTAACAAAAGGAGCGGTTTGGCTACACAGTTATAGGGCATACAGTGAGTGCAATGCCTACCAAAAATTTCAAACCACTCCAATGCCCCTTGGAAATGACATGGAGGTCAGAGGGCGTTAACTAAACCTTTTTTTCCATTTATAGCAACTGGGTCTCCCGTGCACTGTTGGCCTAAGCAGTGAATGGAAGGCTTTCCAAAAATTATGAGGAACTGCAATGCCCCTTACAAGAGCCATGTGTGGCACCCCAGGGGTCTGGTCACCACAGTAATAGAGATATTACGTCGGAGAGCAAGTGGGAGGTTTCCTGGTCAGGATCCCTTAAACATGCAACATCCTCCTGCCCCAATCCTGGGAGGGGAGAATTCTGCCCTTATAAACTGGATCTGGGGCGGGGTTGAGTGAGTCAGAGAACAGTCAGAGTCAGAGTGAGAGCAAGGGAAAGTAACAGCAAGGAGCTCTGTAGGAGCTAGGAGCTAAAGACCAGGGGCTGGAAGCTGAGCAGAGCTCGCCCTGGCGGAAGACAATAGGAACCGGACACAGGAGTCAGAAGCTGTGAGGACTTATATATCCAGCAGCAGAAACCAGCCGGCAGGGGATTTCAGGTCCTCTGGCCATAGAAGCCCGGAGGCTCAGTCATAAGCAAGGGACCAGCACCACCGTCGTGGAGTGGAGGCTAACAGAAGGCCCCAAGTCACCAGCCATACGGGTGAGCACTACACGGTACACTCAGGGACGTGGGCTACTTCTACCCGCTTACAGCAAGGTAGCCAGGAAGAGTGCAGACAGACGGGGAGGCGTACAACTCCACCTGGCCAGGGGAACTCCTGCTTGCTCACAGACTGACCAGTCCTTTTATGCTAGCCAGTACTCCCGGGAGGGTCTACCTTATAATCATCAGTAAAGACCCTGAACTGCACTGCAAAGACTCTGAGTCATTCCTGCTGCGCTCGTGCACCATCACCCCCATCATCCACACTCACTGCCCTGAGGCTATACTCCTCCCGAGGGGAGTTATCCCATTCTATGCTGCGCACACAACACCAGCCTCAGCGGTCTGCCTCACAGCGGTGGTACTCCCTGACCGCAATCCACGGGTGGCGCAGTCGGACAATTAACCTCAAAACCTAAGAAAGACTGCCACTGGTTTGACCAGCCTGAGCCACGGGACCGGGTCACCGCCACGGAGACTACAGTCCCCAGAGACCCGGCACCGGGTATCCCACACACGTGTACACATGGCCCAGGGGGCGCGTCACATGCAGTACAGCATATTACAAACATAAGTCCCATTATTGGGGAGTGGGTGTCCCATGGTATTTGCTTATGCTTTCCAAGCAAAAGTTGCCAAAAATTAGGACGGAGCAACTTGCAATGCCCCTTACAAGAGCCATGCAGTACAGCATATTACAAACATAAGTCCCATTATTGGGGAGTGGGTGTCCCATAGTATTTGCTTATGCTTTCCCAGCAAAAGCTGCCAAAAATTAGGACGGAGCAACTTGCAATGTCCCTTACAAGAGCCATGCAGTACAGCATATTGCAAACATAAGTCCCATTATTGGGGAGTGGGTGTCCCATAGTATTTGCTTATGCTTTCCCAGCAAAAGCTGCCAAAAATTAGGACGGAGCAACTTGCAATGCCCCTTACAAGAGCCATGCAGTACAGCATATTACAAACATAAGTCCCATTATTGGGGAGTGGGTGTCCCATAGTATTTGCTTATGCTTTCCCAGCAAAAGCTGCCAAAAATTAGGACGGAGCAACTTGCAATGCCCCTTACAAGAGCCATGCAGTACAGCATATTACAAACATAAGTGCCATTATTGGGGAGTGGGTGTCCCATGGTATTTGCTTATGCTTTCCAAGCAAAAGCTGCCAAAAATTGGGACGGAGCAACTTGCAATGCCCCTTACAAGAGCCATGCAGTACAGCATATTACAAACATAAGTCCCATTATTGGGGAGTGGGTGTCCCATAGTATTTGCTTATGCTTTCCCACCAAAAGCTGCCAAAAATTAGGACGGAGCAACTTGCAATGCCCCTTACAAGAGCCATGCAGTACAGCATATTACAAACATAGGTCCCATTATTGGGGAGTGGGTGTCCCATGGTATTTGCTTATGCTTTCCAAGCAAAAGCTGCCAAAAATTAGGACGGAGCAACTTGCAATGCCCCTTACAAGAGCCATGCAGTACAGCATATTACAAACATAAGTCCCATTATTGGGGAGTGGGTGTCCCATAGTATTTGCTTATGCCTTGCAAGCAAAAGCTGCCAAAAATAAGGATGGAGGAACTTGCAATGCTGGCACCCTGGTGGTATAGTGGTGGTGGAGGCTGAGGATAAGGAGAAGAAGATTAAACAGCCGAAACGAGGAAGCGTATACCCATGTGTGGGTGTGAAGCGGTGCATGTGAATACACCTCCCGAAATAACACAGTGGATTTGACTTTATGTTACTCTGCTGTCATTTGGTGGTGATGAGAAGACTGGCCCAATCCAGCCCTTGTTCATTTTGATAAGGGTCAGCTTGTCAGCATTGTCAGTTGACAGGCGAGTGCGCTTATCAGTTATAATTCCCCCAGCGGCACTAAAAACACGCTCCGATAACACGCTAGCGGCAGGGCAGGCCAGGACCTCCAAGGCCTACAGAGCGAGTTCATTCCAAGTGTCCAGCTTGGATACCCAATAATTAAAAGGCACAGAGGAATCAAGGAGGACGCTGGTACGATCGGCAAGGTACTCCCTCACCATCTTTTGAAACTTTCCACTGCTTGTGAGAGTACCCCGCGCCTCAGGGCCTGTAAGCTGGGCGGGTGTCAGAAAACTGTCCCAGAACGTTGACAGTGTTCCCCTGCCTCTGCTGGATTGGAGTTGCATCTCTCTCACCAGTACGCCTTGGTTGGGCAACGAACTGTGACCTCTGCCACTAGCGTCTTCAGATGGGAATTTTTTTAAGAGTTCTGCAGCAAGGGCCTTCTGGTATTGCCCCATTTTTGTAGACCTCTCCACCTCAGGAATAAGAGAGTGAAAGTTCTCCTTGTAGCGGGGGTCTACAAGTGTCACCAACCAGTAATGACTGTCACCCAACATTTTGACAACGCGAGGGTCACGGTTAAGGCAGCATAACATAAAGTCAGCCATGCGTGCCAGACTGGTAATGGGCAAGATTTCCGTGTCCTCACCAAGATGACGACTGACCATGCTCTCCTCCTCCTCTTCCTCCTCCCCCCTGTCCTCAGGCCACCCACGCTGAACCGACGGTATGACACTTGTACAGGTACTACCGTCTACAACGCATGATAGCAGCTCCTGTTCTTCCTCCTCCTCCTCCTCCTCTCCCTCATTGTCCCCCAATGCACCGAGATCAGATGAGGCTGGGCTGTGTGTAATCGCCCGCTACGGCTTCTTGATCCATCTCATCATACTCTGGCTGCAATGCCTCCTCTTTAATTCTCTGCAGAGAGCATTGCAAAAGACAGACAAGTGGGATGCTGACACTATTGATGGCGTCATCGCCACTCACCATCTTGGTGGCCTCCTCAAAGTTTGTCAGGATGGTACATATGTCAGACATCCAAATCCACTCCTGAGGTCTTATGTGTGGAGTCTGACCTGAATATCGACGGCCTTGTTGCAGCTGGTACTCCACAACTGCTCTCTTCTGCTCACAAATCCTTTGCAACATGTGGAGGGTAGAGTTCCAACGTGTGGGGACATCACACACCAGTCGGTGTGCCGGAAGCTGCAAACGTTGTTGCAACACAGCAAGGGCGGCGGAAGCTGTAGCCGATTTGCGAAAATGAGCTGACAGGCGGCGTACTTTCACGAGCAGATCTGGCAACTCGGGGTACGATTTAAGAAACCGCTGAACCACGAGGTTAAGCACATGAGCCAGGCATGGTACGTGTGTGATCTCACCTCGCCTCAGAGCCGCCACCAGGTTACGGCCATTGTCACACATGACCATGCCGGGATGTAGGTTCAGCGGTCTCAGCCACAGATCTGCCTGCTCTTTCACAGCTGTCCACAACTCACAAGCAGTGTGAGGTTTATCACCTAAGCTTATGAGTTTCAGCACAGCCTGTTGCCGCTTGGCGGAGGCAGTACTGCAATGCTTCCAGCTTGTAACTGATGTGGTGATATCTGAGATGGAGGCTGAACATGAGGAGAAGGAGGAGGATGCGCAGGAGCTGTACACTGTGGGGGCAACTCTGACTGACATAGGGCCCGCAATCCTCGGTGTGGGGAGGATGTGTTCCGTCCCAAGGTCCGACTGGGTCCCGGCTTCCACTATGTTTACCCAGTGTGCCGTCAGAGAGATGTACCGTCCCTGGCCACAAGCACTTGTCCACGTGTCCGTTGTCAGGTGGACTCTCCCAGTAACTGCGTTGTTGAGGGCACGGCAGATGCTTTGGGACACGTGCTTGTGTAGTGCGGGATGGCACACCGGGCAAAATAGTGTCGGCTGGGGACCAAGTACCGAGGGACGGCCACCGCCATAAGATTGCGGAAGGATTCCGTCTCCACCAGCCTAAAAGGCAGCATTTCCAATGCAAGCAGTCATGAAATGTGCGAATTTAGGACTGTGGCCTGTGGGGCGTTAGCTGCGAATTTCCGCTTTCGTTCAAAGGTCTGGGATATGGACAATTGAACGCTGCGGTGGGACGTGGACGTGGACGTTGATGCTGTTTCTTGAGAAACTGCCATAACAAGTGAAGACTGAGAGGAGGGGGCATCTTTACATGCAGTATGGACAGGGGATTGCCTTGCACACAGAACAGGGGGTTCTATTGCACGCACAACAGTGGAAGAAGCAGTGGTGACGCCCGCTGACACTGGTCGTGGACCCTGGGTTTCGCCCCACAAAGTCGGGTGCTTTGCTGCCATGTGCCTGATCATGCTGGTGGTGGTCAGGCTGGTAGTTTTGTCACCCCTGCTGATGCTGGCATGGCAGGTGGAACATATGGCCTTTTTTGGGTTATCAGCAGAGTCTTTAAAAAAATTCCAGACTCTGGAAGACTTACCGCTTGTACTGGCAACGTCCCTCGTGTTGGTGTTACGGGGAACGGTTGCCTGCCTTCTGTCTGCGGCCACCACACTGCTTCTTCCTGCCTGTTGGGGTACTCTGCCTCCCTCCCCCTGTGTGCTGCTGGCCTCACTCTGCATGTCCTCCTTCCACGTTGGGTCAGTTACTAGATCATCCACCACTTCCTCCTCTTCCACTTGCGCACCACGATCCTCCTCCTCACTTCCTGGCAATTGTGTCTCGTCATCGTCCACCTCTTGTGACAGATTGCCAACGTCGACTTCCTGTGGCCGTGGCTGTTCAAATATTTGGGCATCGCAACATGGGATCTCCTCTTCCACCACTTCAAGCGTATCAGGCGAGGGGCCCAAATATGGAAATGGACCAGTGTCCAAGTGTGGGATCACTTGCTGTCTGACGACACTCGGCATGGTGGGAGGAAGGAGCATCAGGGTGAGGAGGAGTATGCGGTCGAGACTCACGGCTACTAAGAGTTGACCGTGTGGAAGACAGACGGGAGGTGGTGGTGCCCAGGTAACAGGAAGTATTGTCTGCTATCCAATTAATAACCTGTTCACACTGATCAGTTCTCAATACTGGTGTTGTTCTGTGCTTCCCTAGTAATTCGGTCAAGAAGTTGGTTGTGGCACATTTTCACCTTGGCCACGGCCCCGTCCTCTGCACGAACCATCACCAGAATGTCCACTTCCACGTCCCTTGCCACGCGCCTTGCCCATTGTAAATGAAGTAAAATAGCTTACACTTGCACTATCAATGGAAAAAGGGTAATAAAGAGTAGATTAGAACTGTGGAAGAGGAAAACCACAGTTATTGTTTACTGGGGTATACCACACTTTTTTAAATAGAGATATTTGCGGCTGAACAGTGAGCGACACACTCAAACTGCTTTTTTTTTAGATACCAAAGGCCCAAAACTGGATAGTACAGCGATTTGACCCATGGAACTGCGAAACCACACTGGGATGTCGGGCCTACACAAGACTATTTTCAACAGATATATTTTTGTGTCACAACAGTCAGGAGACACTACTGTTTTTCTTTACGGAAAAAACTACCAAAAGCTGAATAATAGAGATTTTTTACCGTGGGATGGCAAAACCACAGTTATTGTTTACTGGGGTATACCACACTTTTTTAAATAGAGATATTTGCGGCTGAACAGTGAGCGACACACTCAAACTGTTTTTTTTTTTTTAGATACAAATGGCCCAAAATGGATAATACAGAGGTTTGAACCATGGAAGTGCAAAACAACACTTCTGTTTCTCTAGCCTACACCAGACTATTTTCAACAGTTATATTTGTGTCTGAAAAATCAGAGACACGCTTTTTTTTTTTGGGGGGGGGGGGGGACACACCAAAAGGTTAATAAGACGGGTATTTGTACAGTGTGAAGGAGGGAAAAAAAAGGAGGATTGAGATGGAAAAAAAAGGATTTTTCCTGGCCCCCGACACCTGGTGCTAAGTCCAGCAATTTCAGCAACAGGAGCACACAGGACTGTAATGCAGCGTTTGCTGGTATAACCACTGTGTCTCCTATACAGCCTGCCTGCCTGGTATCTGGGATGGATATTAGTCCTGAAAAGGACTGTTTGTTTGTTCTGGCAGCCTTTACAGACCCTACACTAACTATTTCGCAGTTTATATCTCTCCCTAAATCAGCAGCGCTGTCCCTACACTGTCTAATCCGGAGCGACTGTGTCCAAGATGGTGGCGCCCCGTTTTAAATACTCGAGGTGACGCTGTGCGGCGAGCCAATCACTGTAATGCCCACAACCAACATGGCTGCAGCATTACAGTGACTGGCTGGCAATCCCTGCATGTTCATTGGCTCTGTAAAGAGCGCCAAACATGCAGGGCGAGACCCGAGCTCCCGCCCGAGGAACCCGGAAATGCTCGGTGCTCGCCGAACATCCCGAGTAGCAACACTAGTAAATAGACATAAAAATACAGTGCTCAAAACAATAAAGGGAATACTCAAATAACACATCCTAGATCTGAATGAATGAAATATTCTCATTGAATACTTTGTTCTGTACAAAGTTGAATGTGCTGACAACAAAATCACACAAAAATCATCAATGGAAATCAAATTTATTAACCAATGGAGGCCTGGATTTGGAGTCACCCCCAAAATTAAAGTGGAAAAACACACTATAGGCTGATCCAACTTTGATGTAATGTCCTTAAAACAAATCAAAATGAGGCTCAGTATTGTGTGTGGCCTCCACGTGCCTGTATGACCTCCCTACAACGCCTGGGCATTCTCCTGATGAGGTTAAGGATGGTCTCCTGTGGGATCTCCTCCCAGACCTGGACTAAAGCATCCGCCAACTCCTGGACAGTTTGTGGTGCAACGTGACGTTGGTGGATGGAGCGAGACATGATGTCCCAGATGTGCTCAATCGGATTCAGGTCTGGGGAACGGGCGGGCCAGTCCATAGCTTCAATGCCTTCATCTTGGAGGAACTGCTGACACACTCCAGCCACATGAGGTCTGGCATTGTCCTGCATTAGAAGGAAGCCAGGGCCAACCGCACCAGCATATGGTCTTACAAGGGTTCTGAGGATCTCATCTCGGTGCCTAATGGCAGTCAGGCTACCTCTGGCGAGCATATGGAGTGCTGTGCAGCCCTCCAAAGAAATGCCAGCCCACATCATTATTGACCCACTGCCAAACCAGTCATGCTGAAGGATGTTGCAGGCAGCAGATCGCTCTCCACGGCGTCTCCAGACTCTGTCAAGTCTGTCACATGTGCTCAGTGTGAACCTGCTTTCATCTGTGAAGAGCACAGGGCGCCAGTGGCGACTTTGCCAATCCTGGTGTTTTGTGGCAAATGCCAATTGTCTTGCACGGTGTTGGGCTGTGAGCACAACCCTCATCTGTGGACGTCGGGCCCTCATACCACCCTCATGGAGTCGGTTTCTAACCATTTGCACAGACACATGCACATTTGTGGCCTGCTGGAGGTCATTTTGCAGGGCTCTGGCAGTGCTCCTCCTGTTCCTCCTTGCACAAAGGCAGAGGTAGTGGTCCTGCTGTTGGGTTTTTGGCCTCCTATGGCCCCCTCCATGTCTCCTGGTGTACTGGCCTGTCTCCTGGTAGCGCCTCCAGCCTCTGGACACTACACTGACAGACACAGCAAACCTTCTTGCCACAGCTCACATTGATGTGCCATCCTAGATGAGCTGCAGTACCTGAGCAACTTCTGTGGGTTGTAGAGTCCATCTCATGCTACCACAAGTGTGAAAGCACAACCAACATTCAAAAGTGACCAAAACATCAGCCAGAAAGCATTGGTACTGAGATGTGGTCTGTGGTCCCCACCTGCAGAACCACTCCTTTGAGTGTGACTTGATAATTGCCAATAATTTCCATCTATTGTCTATTCCATTTGCACAACAGCATGTGAAATTGATTGTCAATCAGTGTTGCTTCCTAAGTGGACAGTTTGAATTCACAGAAGTTTAATTTACTTGGAGTTATATTCTGTTGTTTAAGTGTTCCCTTTATTTTTTGAGCAGTGTACATGATGCCTATAAAGTCTTACTTTAACCCCTTACCAACATGTGCTTTACAGATACGTCATATGTTGGCTACCTGACCTTGGCTGTTAGAGACAGATAATGGCTGATTATCGCAGCCATCATCTTCCGGGAAAGATGCAGGATCGGCTTGCGAGCAGATGATGGCTGTGATGATCAGTCATTATCTGCCTCTAAAAGCCAAGGGTGGAGCAGAGCTGTTAACCTGTTAAATGCCACTGTCAATCTCTGACAGCAGCATTTACTGCTCGCCCTCAGGGGGGGTGCACCATTCTATGACCGTGCGGGGTCTGCTGACAGTTCTCCTGTGAAAGTCCGTGCCTGGCGTTCATAGGGGTCTGTGATTTTCACTACACAAAGCAATACTGTAGTTTTGCTATATATTGCACAAACGATTAGATGATTGCAGGTTCAAGTCCCCTAAGAGGGCTAATAAATACAGTAGAAAGTGAAAAAGAAAAACGTTTTTAAAAATATGAAAAAAGTAAAAACATAAATTTTCAATTCACCCCCCTTTATTCCCATTGAAAATAAAGGAATAAAAATAAAAAATGAACATATTTGTTATCCCTACAAACATAAAAGTCTAATCTATAAAAATATTACATTAATTAATTTGATTGGTAAACGTAATGAGAAAAAAATCTAAACATCAGAATGCCTTTTTTTTTATGTCACAAGACTGCAATCAGAACATCATATCTCTCCCAAAAGACAAAAATAGAAAATGCTTCGGTTCTCGGAACATGGCGACACAAGCAAACTTTTTTTTTTTTACAAATTTGCAAATTTATTTTTGCCACTTAAAAAAAGACACTACATGTTTGGTATCTTTGTTACTGTAGTGACCTGGAGAATCATATTGTCAGGTCATTTTTACTGTATAGTGAACATGGTAAATAAAAACCAAAAAAATAATTGTGGAATTTAACTTTTTTTCGCAGATTTGCCGGACCTGGAATTTTTTTCCTGCTTACTGTTATATTACATTATAAGATTGATGGAGTCGTTCAAAAGTACAACTCGTCCAGCAAAAAACAAGCCCTCTTATGGCTATATCGATGGAAAAATAAAAGAGTTATGGCCTTTGGAAGAAGAGGAAAAAACAAAAACAGAAAATAGCCATATCAGGAAGGCGATAAAGGGAATCTGTCAGTAGGATCATCCCCCCTAAGCCGTCTATATGTGTATGTCGGTCATAAGCTGGATAACATGGCACCTTGATATCTGTAATCCAGTGTCTTATTCCAGAGAAATCCACGTTTTTCTGATATGTAGATGAGCTGTTCAGGACTATGGGCCGGACACTGATCTGTATGAGGATCTCCCTCCAGAGAATATTATACATGAAGGGGCATTACCTGTGTGAGACATGGAAGTAACACAGGACAATAGAGCTGTCTCCTCACAGACACATTGTTGCTTC
Source organism: Phyllobates terribilis (assembly GCF_046119375.1). Taxonomy (NCBI): domain Eukaryota; kingdom Metazoa; phylum Chordata; class Amphibia; order Anura; family Dendrobatidae; genus Phyllobates; species Phyllobates terribilis. The sequence continues at coordinate 159,205 of NW_027364192.1, forward strand.
TCTGAGCTCTGCTGTATTGTAACAATATTACAACCCTGTCTGCCTGTGAGATGGAAGCCGGAGCTGAGAGGAACCTGCAGATGTGTCCGTCCAATGGATGATTTTATATCAATATCATTTTATCAAGCTATAGCAACTAAAGGAGAATAACTGAGCCATCTTCTATCCCTGATCCTCCGGGGCCGTGTCCTTAGGCTGCTCTGCATTATTACCCTGTGATACACCCCCCTTGGTAGAGACCAGAAGAATTAGCACTACATAAAAAGGCCCAAATCTCTGAAAGTGTGTGACACATTTACAAAGAACAAAATACGGACTACTCAGGGGAGCGGCGAGGATGCAATAAGAGCAAAACCTGACTCCTTGTCACCTGGTTCATGACCTCTTTAAATGGAATAAAAATGCATCATGAGAAACTGCTCATAGTAAATTTCTCTACTGTATATGAGCAGTTCAAGGCAATATTTAAAGAAGCACTCCTCCCATCAAAGTTTTGATCCTCTTAACATATTGCAATCATCATATTGTACAGCACTGTGTACTTACAATTGCTCATTTTGCCTGTCTACACAGCTAATTCTTCTCTTTTCTCTGCTCTATGTAGAAGCAGGAAGTCTCTTGTCCCTGCATTTATCATTCCCTCCAACAAGTGCGCTGCGTCCAATCCACAGCATTTACTGACCGTGAGCATGCACCCTTAGGCTGCTCTGCATTATTACCCTGTGATACACCCCCCTCGGTAGAGACCAGAAGAATTAGCACTAAATAAAAAGACCCAAATCTCTGAAAGTGTGTGACACATTTACAAAGAACAAAATACGGACTACTGAGGAGAGCGGCGAGGAGACAATAAGAGCAAAACCTGACTCCTTGTCACCTGGTTCATCACCTCTTTAAATGGAATAAAAATGCATCATTGGAAACTGCCCATAGTAAAGGTAATTGCCATTTTTCTACTGTATATGAGCAGTTCAAGGCAATATTTAAAGACGCACTCCTCCCATCAAAGTTTTGATCCTCTTAACATATTGCAATCATCATATTGTACAGCACTGTGTACTTACAATTGCTCTTTTTGTCTTTCCACCCAGCTAATTCTTCTCTTTTCCATTAGGTCTATGATGTGATTAAAAACTGACTAGCTGACTCCTTCTAAGCTCTATGTATAAACAGGAGGTCAATTCTCCCTGTATGAGTCATAAGTCCCTGCAAAAGTCCCTGACATGGTGGAGGAGGGAGCAGCTGTGTCAGGAGTTGCAGGGGATGATAAATGCAGGGACAAGAGACTTCCTGTTTCTACACAGAGCAGAGAAAATAGTAGAATTAGCTGGGTAGACAGGCAAAATGAGCAATTCTAAGTACACAGTGCTATATAATATGATGACTGCAATATATTAAGAGGATAAAAACTTTGATGGGAGGAGTGCTTCTTTAATAGAACCATTTCCTTGAACAACATGTCTGCTGGTTATGGCTGATCACCAAAAACTGCATGTATTATTTTCAAGTATATTCAGATTTTATTCTTATCATGCACTAAACAAAATGATTTTCCTTTTGTGTAATCTATAAAATAAGCTTCTGCAATATTCTTCTCATCATTAAAAAACAAACTTTCCATTATATAAATAACATTGCAAAAAGTTGTTATTTGTATCTAAGTAGAAATGAGCAAAGTTTTATATGTCCAGAAAAAGAGTGAAGCTATCATTATGTTCAATCTAATGCATATACCTATAGCACATACAGTGACATGCTATTGGTCAGTTACTGGTCACATGACCTGTGCCATGCATGTGGCCAGGGTAATTCTAATATTCATATTCTGACGGCAGTTGGAAGGTGATTGTGGCAGTTGGAGACTGGCGATGGAGAAGGAGATGATGTCTGCTAGACCAGAGCAGAGCGATTTTATGGAGGACGAGGAGGTTATTTTTATCTTGGACTCATCGGACGATGAGGACAACACTTCAATCAAGATTCAACGAAGTAATGAGGAGGTTATTTTTATATTCAACTCATCGGACGATGAGGAGAACACTTCAATCAAGACTCAACGAAGTAATGAGGAGGTTATTATCTTGGACTCATCGGACGATGAGGAGAAGACTTCTATCAAGACTCAAAGAAGCAAGCGGAGAAGAATATTTTCAAGCTCCGTGAAGTCCACCGATGCACAGAGTCATCATGTGAAGGAGGACGTGAAGGAGAAGAGGCAAGCCAAGAAAAGAAACCTGGATTCTGCCTTGGAAGAAATACAGCCACCGGTCAAGATCCAGAAGAAAGACCCTCATGAAGACCAGGGATACTCAGGTAGATATACTGTGTGTGTATATATATACGGTATATATCTGTATCCATGGCACATATGGAAAGTCACACACACTAAACCTGTTCTCTAGCTTAACTTTCATTACTTTTGTTGGTGAGGAGAATAATAGAAATATTATATTATACTGTATAATGTGAAAAACATAAAAAAAATGCAAATATTTCTTGAAATTTCCATGATTTGCCATTAAACATATGAGACAAAATTGATCGCAGCATCTCACCAAGAACAGCACCATTTTATTTTGACCATATGCAATAATAATATGCTAAATAGGAGCTCCTCATTCCCTTCCCTTCGCATTTCATTACTGTTTAAGTCCTTATCATTTTTTATTAATGTTCAGTAAAATGTTAACAAATATTATAAATGTGTGATTCTTATTTTCTCTAAGAATGTCGGGTTTAATTGTTTTATTTAATAAAGAATATACCAAAAAATGTTTGTCATATGTGATTTATAGATAGAGCTTGGGCTGCTGAAATCATGAAATGATCGGTTTTCCTATTTCTTTTCACCCAATTTATATCTGGATGACATATATCTCAGCTATCTTACCTCCAAGAGCCATAACCTTTACTTTTCGTTTTCATACCCCTACATTGCTTTTTTCTGGACAAGTTGTAGGTGTAAATTTATCAGAAGATCGGGAAAATATCTAAGTGGGGTGAAATTATGAGAAAAAGATTTTAGTTGCACCATGTTTTTTTTAGTTTTTCTTTTACAGTGTGCGATAAAAATGGCCTGATTGATTCTACAGGTCAATAAGATTATGGGAACCCCAAATTTTTTGTTTGGTTTATTATATATTTTACTGTTTTTAGAAATTTTTAACTTTTTTTTTATTGGTTTGTGTTGCCGTTTTCTGAGACCCATAACTTGTTTTATTCCCCAGTGATGGAGCTGTCTGAGGGATTGATTCTTTTGCAGGGAGGGACTGCAGGAGGTATCATTTTGGGACACATACAAGTTTTGGATTTTGGATCACTGTTATTCTATTTTAGGGGAGAACTGAACCATTTCAGATTGGTGGAAGGAGTTTGATTTAGTCTTTTTTTTCTTATTTTTAATAAATATTTATTTAAACTATTATTTTTTTCCCTTAAAGATCTAGGAACTGCATTCACTCAATCACTTGTGTGACACACTGTAATATTTTAGTATAGTCACATTATCGTCAAATTAACAGTCTCCTATGAAGATCTAAAGAAGTGCCGACATGATGGACATGGGGGCCTTCAGTAGCTAACAGCATTTGTGGCCGCCAGTGCACCAGTCGTCTTCTCAGAGGGGTTTCAATCACTGCCGCCGGGAATGACAGAACCTGCGTGAGATTTCGGACAGGGGAGGCAGGTCCCACAGTGTCACACAGTTTACATAGAGAGATTAGTGTATGATGGGTATAACGTTTGTGTCTTTTCATATAGCTTGTGTATGAGGTGTAATGTATGTAGATGTTTTATAATGTTTATGTTTTGTTTATGATCATTGGGTACAAAAATATATAACTTATTCTATTTATTGTACATGGGGTGTATGTGTGAGACTGGAATATATGTGTATAAGGTACACAATGTTATTCTGTAAATATATATCAGAAGATATATTAGTGCTACTAGGCCAGTTTTGTAGCATAATTTTCTTAAAGAAATGGCAATTGACACAATTATTTATTAAAGGGGTTAAAAAAAATAAGAAAATAATCCTTAAGCCAAATTCAGACATCCATGTGTCACTCCAAGAAAACAGACTGTGATGTATGGACTGACCGTACTTATCCTGACCCAAACTAAACAGTCTCATATATTAACACATTAACCGGCGCCATTTAGGTGAAGACTACTCATGGGGATAGCTCACATACCAATAGAACATATACAAAGAAAAGCAAATGGAGCAAAAAAAATCCCCTAATAAATTTAAAAATGGATTATAATAAAAAATATTTAAATCTTTATTAGTACAATATTAAAATCAGTTACAAAAATACAAAAAGTGCTAAATAGTATTATATGGTGAGTACACAAGAATAATGTGACACGTGCAAGTCAGGGCATAATATTCAAAAAGGATGTAATGTTAATGCATGGGTAATGAGGCTTGAGAAGCGGGGGATTATGATTAATAATAACTATGTAAAAGTAGCCATCCCCATAGAATAAACTGTGCCCCTTACTGAGCAGTGGAATAGTTAACATAAGTTAGTCCCTGGAGTGTCATAAAAGACTAACACTGCTCAGAAAGTATGAAGTCCCATATTGGGGCCATCCTTACCCATGAGATGTCAAAGCCCGACTGTCCTGTAAAATTGCCCCGATCCGCATTTCGCATGGATTGCTTCTTCAAGGGACCTGTGTATCAATCTCATCTGCTCTTTATAAACCCCCTAGACTAATAATCCCCAGGTGTGTGTGAAAGCGCTTCTAATCGGCGCATGCGGGCGGGATATCTGGCAACACCCACGTCACCTCCGACAGATATTAGGGCACAGTACGTTCCAGGAAGAATACTTCCTGAGACGTCATATGGAACGCACGGTCCTTTACAGATGCCGGGAAGTGACGGGGATCAGAGGGACTCCACCTGCGCATGCACACCCGGCGCAATAACATTACAAGTGAGTATGACACATAAATAAGGGGAATAGTAAGACAACCCTTTTCAAAGTGCACTCCCATCCCTTATCTGAAAACCTAACACTTACAATATCTAAATATATCAATTCAATTACGAATAAATTGTTTGCAGAATAAATACAGCCATAGAATTATTTAGAACATAGATAATTATAAGCAAAACAATATCCGATGATTTTTCATACCGACATCCGGATGATAATAGATTATGCTATCCAGCGTTCAAGGCTTATTTGCATTTAAGAGGAGGGGAGTCAGCACTCAAGCTTGGATGGTGGATGATATTACCGGGGGGAAAAGCACGACTAAAATAAAAAACAAAAAACATACACAATTAATACAAAAGACAAAAATAAGAAGTACAAGGTTAAAAGTTGAAATTCCAGAGAGCATAATCACAAAGCATGTAAGTGAGTCATATCCCAAGAACGGATATCACAAAAGGGACTAATAGTATGCTTGAGCATATCTGTGCAGGCACGTACCCACATATGTGCATCTATACACCTGCAAATGCATACAAGGGTATACACAATTGCGTACAGGTGTTACAAAAATGGAGAGAAGCTTAGCTTCTCATTCAATCCACTGGGAGTCATTGTCCCCAACTTGACTATCCATTTGCATTCCAGGCTTGCCAAAGCCCTCTTATGGTCACTCCCCCGGATGCCCATATGTAAGCGGTCAATGCTCACACTCATACAGGTACATATCCCTCCTCTATTTTTCCAATGTCCACCACGTTCCCCCCATTAGCTCTGTGTCCTCAGATTGAGATTTTCTGCAAATTGGTTACGGAGGATCTCAAAGTGTTATCAAAATGCAGTAGAGATAATCTTACAAGGAAACAGAGAAAACCATTGGATGATCTTAGATCAATTACTGATGTTGTTTTTAAAGCTGCAGATAAGGGGGGCAACGTGGTAGTCTAGTCAATGGAGATTTATGAGCGGGAGGCCTTTAGACAATTAAGGGACAAGGAGGCTTATAAATCCTTATCAAGTAATCTCCAACCTGTTTTTTCTAGGGAAATTTTTCTTATTTTGGATGATGCCTTGATACAAGGCATCATTCCAAAAAAGGTTTTTGACGGACTGATGGTTGAACATCCTGTTATTCCAGCATTTTATTTACTGACAAAGGTCCATAAGAATTCTACTGTTCCACCGGGGCATCCTATTGTCTCTGGCATAGGAGGGCTATGCGATCCCATTTGTAAATTTATTGAATACTACCTGCACCCGTTGGTTAAGACGCTGTCCTCCTATGTCAGAGACACTACAGACGTCCTGAGAAGGCTTGTTGGTCTCTCAATGGAACCTGATATGTTGCTTGTAACAGCAGAAGTGGAGTCACTCTGCACTTGCATATGCCATCAACAAGGCCTAGAGGCAGTGGAATTGTATCTGACTATGAGCAACTTGGAGACGTCTTTGTGCACCCTGATTTTGGAATTATTACGGTTCATTCTGACTCACAACTATTTTATTTTTAACGACAGGTTTTTCATTCAAACAAGAGGCACTGCGAATGCTACGCAAATCTCTTTCTCGGTTATATGGAGAGAGAGATTTTCGGGGGTGGTGCAAGCGCCGCTTCCCAGGCTGGTACCGCTATATTGATGACTTGTTCATCATATGGCAGGGCAGTGCTAGTGATCTGCGGTCTTTCATGACCAGCTTGAATGATAATCATTACAACATCAAATTGACCTACAAAGTTGATGCGAGTCAGATTGACTTTTTGGATATCCAAATCAGGGTGCACACTGATGAAAAAATTACGTCTGATGTTTTCTGTACAGAGACGTCGGTAAATGCTCTGCTCCATGCTACGTCGGCCCACACACCATCCACTATATGGGCCATTCCGGTGGGTCAGTTTTTCAGAATGCGGCGTATATGTTCCACTGAGGAAATGTTTGAGTATCAGGCCAATGATTTACGGTCCAGGTTTATTGCAAGAGGTTATAGCAATAGATGCATAAAAAGGAGTTATAATCGGACTAAGAATACTACCCACATACAACTTCTGGCAGATTCGGGTATTCATAGAAGAAATAAGAAATCGGAATCAGTGGTCAGATTCATTTCCACGTACAACAATCAGTGGGAGGGTATGTGTCGCATTGTTCAAAAACACTGGTCAATTCTAAAAACAGAACCAACGATTGGTGCATCTGTACCGGATCGTCCATTATTAACAGCAAGAAGCAGAAACATTAAAGATCTAATAGTGAGGAGTCACTATGTCCCAAAAGTGTCATCTCTGCCCTTTAATATGGGCGTACTGAAGCGAGGATGTTTTCCATGTGGCTCATGCTTAGCCTGTCGAAATGTGGTCAGGGCTACCACATTTCTCTCGGCTGATGGTAAACAGGAGTATAAAATCCTCAACTATATATCATGCAGCATGGACCATGTGGTATATCATGCCACGTGTCCTTGTGACATGATATATATAGGACTGATATCACGCGAATTGCATGTACGCGTAAGGGAACGCGTTGCAGACATATGTTCTGCAATTAATGCAACTGATGTTTCATCTCTTAAGACTATGTCTTGACATTTTAGACTATGTCATGGTTCAGACCCCGATGGCCTTAAAGTTCGAGGCATTGACCGCTTACATATGGGCATCTGGGGGGGTGACCACAAATGGGTATTGGCACGCCTGGAATGTAGATGGATAGTCAAGTTGGGGACAACGACTCCCAGTAGATTGAATGAGAAGCTAAGCTTCTCTCCATTTTTGTAACACCTGTACGCAATTTTGTATACCCTTATATGCATTTGCAGGTGTATATGTGTACTTATGTGGGTACGTGCCTGCACAGATATGCTCATGCATACTATTAGTCCCTTTTGTGATATCCGTTCTTGGGATATGACTCACTTACATGCTTTGTGATTATGCTCTCTGGAATTTCAACTTTTAACCTTGTACTTCTTATTTTTGTCTTTCTTTTTGTGTATTAATTGTGTATGTTTTTTGTTGTTTATTTCAGTAGTGCTTTTCTCCCCGGTAATATCATCCTCCATCCAAGCTTGAGTGCTGACTCCCCTCCTCTTGAATGCAAATAAGCCTTGAACGCTGGATAGCATAATCTATTATCATCCCGGATGTCGGCATGAAAAATCACTGGATATTGTTTTGCTTATAATTATCTATGTTCTAAATAATTCTATGGCTGTATTTATTCTGCAAACAATTTATTCATAATTGAATTGATATATTTAGATATCGTAGGTGTTAGGTTTTCAGATAAGGGATGGGAGTGCACTTTGAAGAGGGTTTTCTTACTATTTCCCTTATTTTTGTGTCATACTCACTTGTAATGTTATTGCGCCGGGTGTGCATGCGCAGGTGGAGTCCCTCTGATCCCCGTCACTTCCCAGCATCTGTACAGGACCGTGCGTTCCATATGACGTCTCAGGAAGTATTCTTCCTGGAACGTACTGCGCCCTAATATCTGCCGGAGGTGATGTGGGTGTTGCCAGATATCCCTCCCGCACGCGCCGATTAGAAGCGCTTTCACACACACTTGGGGATTGTTAGTCTAGGGGGTTTATAAAGAGCAGATGAGATTGATACACAGGTCCCTTGAAGAAGCAATCCAAGCGAAATGTGCATCGGGGCAATTTGACAGGACAGTCGGGCTTTGACATCTCATGGGTGAGGATGGCCCCAATATGGGACTTCATACTTTCTGAGCAGTGTTAGTCTTTTATGACACTCCAGGGACTAATTTATGTTAGCTCTTCCACTGCTCAGTATGGGGCACAGTTTATTCTATGGGGATGGCTACTTTTAGATAGTTATTATTAATCATAATCCCCCTCTTTTCAAGCCTCATTACCCATGCATTAACATCACATCCTTTTTGACTATTATGCCCTGACTTGCACGTGTCACATTATTCTTGTGTACTCGCCATATAATACTATTTATCATTTTTTGTATTTTTGTAACTGAAATATTGTACTAATAAAGATTTAAATACTTTTTATTATAATCCATTTTGAAATGCTTTAGGGGATTTTTCTGCTCCATTTGCTTTTCTTTGTATATGGTCTCATATATGTCTACAAGGCTGTGGAATTTGGGCCAGGAGAGCTGCGGCCAGTCCGGGCAACTCTTGCAGAGCTGAGTTTAGGTCCATTTACACTGCACAATTATCATGACTGAGCATTGCTAGGAACGCTTGTATCACTATAATCATGCAGTGTGAACAGGCTGCCGATCACAGAGATCATCGTTCTCAGCAGCACCTAATCCTATATAAAAAGGACTCGCACTGCTGGGAACAATGGCAGCCTATGTGCACTGGTCTATCACAGGTCGTTCCGTGCACATCTGAATTATGGTTATCAAGTTCTTTTTCCCCAGTGCGCAGCTGCCTGCTTATGATTGGTCAGCATCCATCAGAAGGAAGAAGACTCTGACCAATGAAATCTCTCTGATCAAGCCCATTTGGCCAAATGCTTTGATTGCTAACATCTCTGCAACAGAGAGGCAAAATTAATATATGTATGTATGTATATATATATACAGGGTGGGCCATTTATATGAATACACCTAAATAAAATGGGAATGGTTGGTGATATCAACTTCCTGTTTGTGGCACATCAGTATATGGGAGGGGGAAAACTTCCAGATGGGTGGTGACCATGTCAGCCATTTTGAAGTTGGCCATTTTGGATCCAACTTTATTTTTTTCAATGGGAAAAGGGTCATGTGACACATCAAACTCATTGAGAATTTCATAAGAAAAACAATGGTGTGCTTGGTTTTAATGTAACTTTATTCTTTCATGAGTTATTTACAAGTTTATGTCCACTTATAAAATGTGTTCAAAGTGCTGCCCATTATGTTGGATTGTCAATGCAACCCTCTTCTCCCACTCTTGACACACTGATAGCAACATCGCAGAAGAAATGCTAGCAGAGGCTTCCAGTATCCATTGTTTCAGATGTGGCACATCTCGTATTTTCACAGCATAGACAATTGCCTTCAGATGACCCCAAAGATAAAAGTCTAAGGGGGTCAGATTGGGAGACCTTGGCGGCCATTCAACTGGCCCACGACGACCAATCCACTTTGCAGAAAACTGTTCATGTAGGAATGCTCGAACCTGACGCCCATAATGTGGTGGTGCACCATCTTGTTGGAAAAACTCAGGGAACGTGCCATCTTCAGTGCATAAAGAGGGCAACACATCATCATGTAGCAATTTCAGATATCCAGTGGCATTGAGGTTTCCATTGATGAGGAATGGCCCCACTATCTTTGTACCCCATATATCACACCATACCATCAATTTTTGTGTTCCAACAGTCTTGGAGGGATCTATCCACTGTGGGTTAGTGTCAGACGAATAGCGGTGGTTTTGTTTGTTAACTTCACCATTCACAAAAAGTTTGCTTCATCATTGAACATAATGTACTGTGTAAACTGAGGGTCCTGTTCCAATTTTTGTTTCGCCCATTCTGCAAATTCAGTTCGCCGATCTGGGTCATCCTCGTTGAGATGCTGCAGCAGCTGGATTTTGTAAGGGTGCTATTTGTGAGTAGCTAATATCCGCCAAAGGGATGTTCGACTGATGCCACTCTCCAGTGACATGCGGCAAGTGCTACGCTGTGGGCTCTTGCTGAATGAAGCTAGGACAGCCATTGATGTTTCTTCATTAGTGACAGTTTTCTTGCGTCCACATTTTGGCAAATCCAACACTGAACCTGTTTTACGAAATTGAGTAAGCAGTTTGCTAACTGTAGCATGGGAGATGGGTGGTCTTGGAGGGTGTCTTGCATTGAAATCTGCTGCAATGACCCGGGTACTGCGGTCACCAGACATCAACACAATTTCTATCCACTCCTCATGTATTAACCACTGCGACATGTCAATGGCTGTAAATAAAGAGAAACTTGATAGCAACTCATGAAAGAATAAAGTTCCGTTAAAACAAAGCAAACCATTGTTTTTCTTATGAAATTCTCCATAAGTTTGATGTGTCATATGACTCCCTTCTCATTGTAAAAAATAAAGTTGGACCCAAAATGGTTGACTTCAAAATGGCCGCCATGGTCACCACCCATCTGAAAAAGTTTTCCCCCTCCCATATACTAATGTGCCACAAACAGGAAGTTGATATCACCAACCATTCCCATTTTATTTAGGTGCATCCATATAAATGGCCCACCCTGTGTATATATGTATATATATATATATATATATATATATATACCCACACACATACAGTGGCATGTAAAAGTCTGGCACCCCTGTTCAAAATTATTGTTATTGTGAACAGTTAAGTAAGTTGGAGGTTAAATGATCTTTAAAAAGCTGAATTTGAAAAGAGACTGGTCTCAACAAATGGATGATGATCCTAAACACACATCAAAATCTACAATAGACTGACTAGGGGCAAGCTGAAGGTTTTACAATGGCCTACACAGTCTCCTGATCTGAACATCATTGAAAATCTGTGGCTAGACCTCAGAATAGCAGTGCATGCAAGACGACCCAGGAATCTCACAGAACTGGAAGAATTTTCCAAGGAAGAATGGATGAAAATCCCTCAAACAAGAATTGGAAGACTCTTGGCTGGCTACAACAAGTGTTTACAAGCTGTGATACTTTCAAAGGGGTTGCTACTAGGTATTATCTATGCAGGGTGCCCAAACTTTTGCATTGGCCCATTTTCCTTTTTGTAATTTTTAAAATGTAAAAAATAGCAATATATATATATAAATATATATTTTTTGCCTAGAAAATAAAGCAAATGTGTCATCTTTAACGTCAGGCCTTTTAGAGATCACTTCATCTTCAACTTGCTTAACTGTTCACAACAACAGTCATTTTGAACAGGGGTGCGCAATCTTTTACATGTAATTGTATTTAGTATATGAATATATGAAAGATTTATTCTGCTATACAGCCACTATTACATCGTGTGTCCATTTCAAGAGGAAACATTTGGTAAAAGGTCCCCTTTAATTTATTGGGAACCTGTCATCTGATTCATGCTGCCCAGATCACAGCAGTCATGCAGCCAAGTATTTTTCCTCTGCAAGGCTCTGGCATTTTAGAGAAGATGTACTCTAACACAGTGTTCCCCAACTCCGGTCATCACAGCCACCAATAGGTCATGTTTTTAGGATTTTCTTAGTATTGCCCAGGTAATAATTCCATCACCTGTGCAATATTAAGGAAATCCTAAAACATGACCTGTTGGTAGGTCAACTGGTGACCATAACAAAAGATGAGACTAGTCTGACACCACACCCAGATGGCTTTTTCCAGTGCTGCTAGAGGTGATTGACTGGTCTCTCCCTCGTGTGTGTAGATAGGTAGCAGCAGGCCCGGACTGGCAAGTTGCAGAGGCGGGCAGATGCCCAGTGGGCCGGCGGCTGTGACCTACAAAGTGGGCTGCTGGCCCTTTAAAACTTCTGAATTAAGGTCCTGTGTGCATGCACTCTTTCGCTTGCACATGGTGACAAGGGCCGGGAAAGCCCTTGTCAGCGTGTGGCTGCAACTGCGTCCCTAGTCAGCGTGCTCGCAGCTGCGGCCCCTGTCAGCGTGCTCGCAGCTGCGGCCCCTGTCAGCATGCACGCAGCAGCGGTCCCTGTCAGTGTGTGCGCGGCCCCTGTCAGTGTGCACTGCAGTGGCGGCCCTTGTGCTGTGTGCAAGCATGACAGCACTCGCACACAGGGCCTTAATTCAGCAGTTTGAAAGGGCCGCTGCAGCGTGTTCAGGGCTCTTAGAACATTGGGCTCTACTCACTAACCCCAGGAATCTGCTCCTCTGAATGTCTGACCCACTACAGCTTTTCATTCACTGGGTGCGTGCCAAGAACAGCCGTCCAGGAACAGCAACCACCTTCTTTGACGACTTCACTACCTGGCTGCTTCATTTCCTTTCCGCTGACATCCCCACTATCATCATGTGTGACTTCAACATCCCCATTGACACTTTCCACTCATCTGTCTCCAAGTTTCTATCCCTCATTTCCTTCTTTGGCCTTGCTCAATGGTCTTCAGCCCTCACTCACAAAGATGGCCACACACTTGACCTCATCTTCACCCGCCTCTGTTCCCTATCTAACCTCTCTAGCTCACTTCTCCCTCTTTCTGACCACAACCTACTCACATTCTCTTCCCTCTCCTCTCCAGGTGCACAAGCCCCACCCCACAAACTTGCATACCCTCGCAGAAATCTCAAACACCTTGACCTACACTCACTCTCTGAATCCCTTCTCCCTCTTACAGACATAAGTTCCTTACACAATGCAGATGCTGCTGCCACTTTATATAACACAACAGCCGTAGCTCTAAATTCTTCGCTCCCTCACACATACCACAGCTCGCCCACTCAACCAACAATCCTGGCACACCAACCTGACTAAAGAACTGCGAAGGGCCTCCAGGGTTGCTGAGCGGAAATGGAAAAGGTCCCATTCCAGCGAGCACTTCATTGAATTCAAACAGTCCCTCACTACCTTCAAGTCCACACTCACTACAGCAAAAAAAACATACTTCTCATCTCTCATATCCTCCCTGTCTAACAACCCTAAACAGCTATTCAAAACTTTCAATTCTCTCCTCCGTCCCCCAGCACCTCCTCCCTCTCCTCTCATCTCAGCCGAAGACTTTGCCTCATTCTTCAAGCAGAAGATTGACACCATTAGACAAAGCTTTTGCCTAAAGTCCCCACAGCCCCTCCTCATAATTACTCAACCATCCTCCTCCAAAACCAGCTTCTCCACCATTACGGACGATCACCTCTCCTCTTTACTTTCCAAATCACACCTCACCACCTGCGAACTTAATCCAATCCCGTCCCACCTCATCCCTAACCTCACTACAGTCTTCATCTCAACCCTAACCCACCTTTTCAACCTGTCACTAACTGGTGTCTTCTCCTCATGCTTCAAACATGCCTCGATCACACCCATTCTCAAAAAACCCTCCCTTGATCCATCCTCTCTGTCTAGCTATCGCCCCATATCACTTTTCCCTCCTCCTGGACCTGTTATCTGCCTTTGACACAGTGGACCATTCCCTCTTACTACAGACTCTCTCTTCTCTTGGCATTAAAGATTTGGCCCTATCTTGGATCTCCTCGTACTTAACAGACAGGACATTCAGCGTCTCCCACTCACACACCACCTCCTCATCTCGCCCCCTATCTGTCGGTGTCCCCCAACGTTCAGTCCTAGGACCCCTGCTCTTCACAATCTACACCTTTGGCCTGGGACAACTCATAGAGTCCCATGGCTTTCAGTATCACCTCTATGCTGATGACACACAGATCTACCTCTCTGGATCCGATATCTCCTCCCTACTAACCAAAATCCCACAATGTCTGTCCGCTATCTCATCCTTCTTCTATGACAGATTTCTAAAATTTAACATGGACAAAACTGAATTCAGCAACTTTCCGCCGTCTCACTCAACCCCCCCCAACTGACCTATCCATCAAAGTCAATGGCTGCCCACTCTCCACAGTCCTGCAAGCCCGCTGCCTCGGTGTAACCCTGGACTCTAACCTCTCCTTTAAACACATATCCAAGCCCTTTCCACTTCCTGCTGACTCCAACTCAAAAATATCACCCGGATCCGCACATTCCTCAACCACGAATCTGCAAAAACACTAGTGCACGCCCTCATCATTTCCCGCCTCGACTACTGCAACCTCTTGCTCTGTGGCCTCCCTTCTATCACTCTCGCACGCCTCCAATCTATCCTAAACTCTGCTGCCCAACTAAACCACCTGTCTCCCTGCTATTCCCCGGCCTCTCCTCTCTGTCAATCCTGTCACTGTCTCCCCATTGCCCAGAAACTCCAGTTCAAAACCCTAACCATGGTATACAAAGCCATCCACAACCTGTCTCCCCATACATCTGTGACCTAGTCTCCCGGCACTTACCTACATGCAACCTCCTATCCTCTCAAGATCTTCTTCTCTACTCCCCTCTTATCTCTTCTTCCCACAATCGCATGCAAGATTTCTCTCGCGCATCCCCCCTACTCTGGAACTCTCTACCCCAACACATCAGACTCTTGCCTACCATGGAAACCTTCAAAAGGAACCTGAAGACCCACCTCTTCCGACAAGCCTACAACCTGCAGTAACCCTCGCTCCACCATTCTCTGCACGGCCAACTCTGCCCTCACCTACTGTATCCTCACCCATCCCCTGTAGATTGTGAGCCCTCATGGTCAGGGACCTCGCCGACTTGTATTGTTCAAAATTTATTGTAATTGTTTGTGCTATGTATATCCCTTTCACATGAAAAGCACCATGGAATGAATGGTGCTATAATAATAAATTATAACAATAATAATAATAGTATAATGGTGTCTTAATTATAATGTAGAGTTGTGTATATATAGTGTAGAGATGTTTATATAGTATGGTGCTGTGTATATACTATAGTATATAGTGTGGAATCCACATTATATACATGGGCATATCTCTGCATTAAATAGTATATACACAGCTCCAGTCTATATTCTTTTGCACAGTATAGAGAGTGGAGCTGTGTATATAATTGATTGTAGTATATATTGTGGAGCTGTATATGCTATGTTGAAAAAAGCAGAGGGCTCTTTATTAGCCCACGTGGCAATGTTTTGGATCCATAACAGAACGTTTCTGTGCTGTGGAACCGAAATGTTACCACATGGGCTAATAAAGAGTCCTCCGCTTAAGATTTGGTGTTGCTCAGTTTTATATATACAGTATATATACTACCTGCGTGGTGCAAATCTAAGTATCTGTATATATACACTGCACAGTACCACTTCTCCTGTCCTGTGTATATATACTGCACAGTACCACTTCTCCTGTCCTGTGTATATATACTGCACAGTACCACTTCTCCTCTCCTGTGTATGTTGTAACAGAGTCACTGGTAGGATCTATGAGGGGAGGTTTGTGTCACACAGATTGATAGCCTATGTGAACTGAAACCAATTAACTTTCTGCCAGCATGTTATATGCTGGAGGGTTAACTCATTTAAAAGGGTGTTCTTTTATGGGAATGACGTAGAGATGGGAGGGAAGTCATTCCCCCTATCTCGCCTCAGGGTATGGCTGAGCAAGTTTTAAATGCTCAGTCAGCTTTGTTTCTGTGGAGTGTGTGTGGTCTGGAGAGTGAAGTCTCCAGGCTATGTTTGGGTGAAACCAGAGAGCAACACCAGAGGACTGGTGTTGCTGAAGACTTCACTGTGCTGCTTGCAGCAGCAGAGCCTCGCTCACTGTTGGACTCTGTCATACCTTATCTTTTGTTTTCCTGTTAACCCCAAGAGGGACTGTTTACTTTTTATGGGACGCTGCTGGAGTTTATGCCACACAATAAACCCGAAGACAGTTTACCCAAACCGTGTGTCCTGTGTCTGCCTCCGGAGAGCCGAGCAAGTCGTCTTTCCACAGTATACACTGCACAGTACCACTTCTGTCCTGTATATATAAACTGCACAGTACCACTTCTCCTGTCTTGTATATATACTATAGAGTACCACCCCTCCTGTCCTGTATATATACACTGCACAGTACCACTTCTCCTGTCCTGTATATATACACTGCACAGTACCACTTCTCCTGTCCAGTATATTTATACTACACAGTATCACTTCTCCTGTCCTGTATATATACTGTACAGTACCACCCCTCCTGTCCTGTATATATACACTGCACAGTACCACTTCTCCTGTCCTGTATATATATACTGCACAGTACCACTTCTCCTGTCCTGTATATACAGTATATACTGCACAATACCATTTCTCCTGCCCTGTATATATACACTACACAGTGCCACTTCTGTCCTGTGTATATACACTGTACAGTACCACTTCTCTTGTCCTGTATATATAAACTGCACAGTACCACTCTCCTGTCCTGTATATATGCACTGCACAGTAGCACTTCTCATGTCCTGTATATATACACTGCACAGTACCACTTCTCCTGTCCTGTATATATACACTGCACAGTACCACTTCTCCTGCCCTGTATATATAAACTTCACAGTGCCACTTCTGTCCTGTGTATATACACTGTACAGTACCACTTCTCCTGCACTGTATATATACACTGCACAGTACCATTTCTCCTGCCCTGTATATATACACTGCACAGTACTACTTCTGTCCTGTGTATATACACTGCACAGTACCACTTCTCCTGTCCTATATATATATACTGCACAGTACCACTCCGCCTGTCCTATATATATATACTGCACAGTACCACTCCGCAGGGCCGGCGTCAGCACCCGGCGCACCCGGGCAAATGCCGGGGCCCTGAGCAGGCAGAGGGGCCCACTGGCGGTCGCGCACCCCGCTGGGCTATGGGCGGAGGAGAGCGGTGTCAGCGCCCGCCCTTCTCTGCCGCTTGCTCAGGGCCCCGGCAGCCGGATACTTACCTCTCCCCGTGCCTCCGCAGATCAGCTGTCTTCCTGCTCTGCGCTCCCTGTGACGTCTCAGGTCAGAGGGCGCGGTGACGTCTTTACACCGCGCCCTCCCCTGAGCCGTCACAGGGAGCGCTGAGCGGGAAGACGCCGACAACGCTGGAGTTCGGAGCCGAGCAACGAGCGGCGGGCAGCAGGCAGCGGGCAGCAGGTAGCAGGTGAGGAGAAGGGAGGTGAGTATTTGATTTTTTTTTTTTTTTTAATGTATGGAGGCATGGGGCATTATAAAGAGGGGAGGGGGGGCATCCTTCATGGAGCATTATAAAGAGGAGGGGTGACAGCCTGCATGGGGCATTATAAGGTGGGGAACAGCCTGCATGGGGCATTATAAAGAGGGGGGATTCCTGCTTGGGGCATTATAATGAGGAGGGGTGACAGCCTGCATGGGGCATTATAAGGTGGGGACCAGCCTGCATGGGGCATTATAAAGAGGAGGGGTGACAGCCTGCATGGGGCAGTATAAAGAGGAGGGGTGACAGCCTGCATGGAGCATTATAAAGAGGAGGGGTGACAGCCTGCATGGGGCATTATAAAGAGGGGGGGCAGCCTGTATGGGGCATTATGTGGGGGGTAACAGCCTGCATGGAGCATTAAAAGGGGGGGCCTGTATGGGGCATTATGTGGGGGGGAACAGCCTGCATGGAGCATTATAAAGAGTGGAGGGGGGGCATCCTCCATGGAGCATTATAGAGAGGAGGGGTGACATCCTGCATGGGGCATTATAAAGAGGAGGGGTGACAGCCTGCATGGGGCAGTATAAAGAGATGGGGTGACAGCCTGCATGGGGCATTATAAGGTGGGGAACAGCCTGCATGGGGCATTATAAAGAGGGGGGGATTCCTGCTTGGGGCATTATAATGAGGAGGGGTGACAGCCTGCATGGGGCATTATAAAGAGGAGGGGTGACAGCTTGCATGGGGCAGTATAAAGAGATGGGGTGACAGCCTGCATGGGGCATTATAAGGTGGGGAACAGCCTGCATGGGCCATTATAAAGAGGGGGGGATTCCTGCTTGGGGCATTATAATGAGGAGGGGTGACAGCCTGCATGGGGCATTATAAGGTGGGGACCAGCCTGCATGGGGCATTATAAGGGGGGGACATCCTGCATGGGGCATTATAAAGAGGAGGGGTGACATCCTGCATGGGGCATTATAAAGAGGAGGGGTGACAGCCTGCATGGGGCAGTATAAAGAGGAGGGGTGACAGCCTGCATGGAGCATTATAAAGAGGAGGGGTGACAGCCTGCATGGGGCATTATAAAGAGGGGGGGCAGCCTGTATGGGGCATTATGTGGGGGGTAACAGCCTGCATGGAGCATTAAAAGGGGGGGCCTGTATGGGGCATTATGTGGGGGGGGACAGCCTGCATGGAGCATTATAAAGAGGGGAGGGGGGGCATCCTCCATGGAGCATTATAAAGAGGAGGGGTGACATCCTGCATGGGGCATTATAAAGAGGAGGGGTGACAGCCTGCATGGGGCATTATAAAGAGGAGGGGTGACAGCTTGCATGGGGCAGTATAAAGAGGAGGGGTGACAGCCTGCATGGGGCATTATAAGGTGGGGAACAGCCTGCATGGGGCATTATAAAGAGGGGGGGATTCCTGCTTGGGGCATTATAATGAGGAGGGGTGACAGCCTGCATGGGGCATTATAAGGTGGGGACCAGCCTGCATGGGGCATTATAAGGGGGGGACATCCTGCATGGGGCATTATAAAGAGGAGGGGTGACATCCTGCATGTGGCATTATAAAGAGGAGGGGTGACAGCCTGCATGGGGCAGTATAAAGAGGAGGGGTGACAGCCTGCATGGAGCATTATAAAGAGGAGGGGTGACAGCCTGCATGGGGCATTATAAAGAGGGGGGGCAGCTTGTATGGGGCATTATGTGGGGGGTAACAGCCTGCACGGAGCATTAAAAGGGGGGGGCCTGTATGGGGCATTATGTGGGGGGGAACAGCCTGCATGGAGCATTATAAGGGGGGGCAGCCTGTATGGGGCATTATGTGGGGGGTAACAGCCTGCATGGAGCATTAAAAGGGGGGGCCTGTATGGGGCATTATGTGGGGGGGAACAGCCTGCGTGGAGCATTATAAGGGGGGGGCAGCCTGTATGGGGCATTATGTGGGGGGTAACAGCCTGCATGGAGCATTAAAAGGGAGGGGCCTGTATGGGGCATTATGTGGGGGGTAACAGCCTGCATGGAGCATTATAAGGGGGGGACAGCCTGTATGGGGCATTATGTGGGGGGTAACAGCCTGCATGGAGCATTATAAGGGGGGGACAGCCTGTATGGGGCATTATGTGGGGGGTAACAGCCTGCATGCAGCATTATATGGGGACCGGTATCCTGTATGGAGCGTTATATGGGGGCCAGTATCCTGTATGAAGCGTTATATGGGGGCTAGTATTCTGTATGGAGCCTTATATGGGGGCCAGTATTCCGTATGGAGCCTTATATGGAAGCCAGTATTCCGTATGGAGCCTTATATGGGGGCCAGTATTCCATATGGGGGCCAGAATTCCGTATGGAGCCTTATATGGGGGCCAGTATTCCGTATGGAGCCTTATATGGGGGCCAGTATTCCTTATGGAGCCTTATATGGGGGCCAGTATTCCTTATGGAGCCTTATATGGGGGCCAGTATTCCGTATGGAGCCTTATATGGGGGCCAGTATTCCGTATGGAGCCTTATATGGGGGCCAGTATTCCGCATGGAGCCTTATATGGGGGTCAGTATTCCGCATGGAGCCTTATATGGGGGTCAGTATTCCGCATGGAGCCTTATATGGGGGTCAGTATTCCGCATGGAGCCTTATATGGGGGTCAGTATTCCGCATGGAGCCTTATATGGGGGTCAGTATTCCGCATGGAGCCTTATATGGGGGCCAGTATTCCGTATGGGGCCTTATATGGGGGCCAGTATTCCGTATGGGGTCTTATATGGGGGCCAGTATTCCGTATGGGGCCTTATATGGGGGCCAGTATTCCGTATGGGGCCTTATATGGGGGCCAGTATTCCGTATGGGGCCTTATATGGGGGCCAGTATTCCGTATGGGGCCTTATATGGGGGCAAGTATTCCGTATGGGGCCTTATATGGGGGCCAGTATTCCGTATGAAGCGTTATATGGGGGCCAGTATTCCGTATGGGCGTTATATGGGGACCAGTATTCCGTATGAAGCGTTATATGGGGGCCAGTATTCCGTATGGGCGTTATATGGGGGCCACTATTCTGTGTGGAGCGATTCACCGGTTTCTGAGCTATTGTGGAATTTACAATAGATATCACTCATGAAGTGAAATCTTTGCATTGTACTATATATATATATTTCTCCGCCGTATCTCTGCATCATGAATCGTGGTATGTGTTAAAGGGGCCCACTGAGACTCTTTCGCCCGGGGCCCAGAAAAACCTGGAGCCGGCCCTGCCACTCCGCCTGTCCTGTATATATACACTGCACAGTACCACTTCTCCTGTCCTGTATATACACTGCACAGTACCACTTCTCCTGTCCTGTATATACACTGCACAGTAACACTCCTCCTGTTCTGTATACACACGGCACAGTACCACTCCTCCTGTCCTATATATATATACTGCACAGTACCACTCCGCCTGTCCTGTATATATACACTGCACAGTACCACTTCTCCTGTCCTGTATATATATACTGCACAGTACCACTCCTCCTGTCCTGTATATATACACTGCACAGTACCACTTCTCCTGTCTTGTATATATACTATAGAGTACCACCCCTCCTGTCCTGTATATATACACTGCACAGTACCACTTCTCCTGTCCTGTATATATACACTGCACAGTACCACTTCTCCTGTCCAGTATATTTATACTACACAGTATCACTTCTCCTGTCCTGTATATATACTGTACAGTACCACCCCTCCTGTCCTGTATATATACACTGCACAGTACCACTTCTCCTGTCCTGTATATATATACTGCACAGTACCACTTCTCCTGTCCTGTATATACAGTATATACTGCACAATACCATTTCTCCTGCCCTGTATATATACACTACACAGTGCCACTTCTGTCCTGTGTATATACACTGTACAGTACCACTTCTCTTGTCCTGTATATATAAACTGCATAGTACCACTCTCCTGTCCTGTATATATGCACTGCACAGTAGCACTTCTCATGTCCTGTATATATACACTGCACAGTACCACTTCTCCTGTCCTGTATATATACACTGCACAGTACCACTTCTCCTGTCCTGTATATATACACTGCACAGTACCACTTCTCCTGTCCTGTATATATATACTGCACAGTACCACTCCTCCTGTCCTGTATATATACACTGCACAGTACCACTCCTCCTGTCTTGTATATATACACTGCACAGTACCACTCCTCCTATCCTGTATATATACTTCACAGTACCACTTCTCCTGCACTGTATATATACACTGCACAGTACCATTTCTCCTGCCCTGTATATATACACTGCACAGTACTACTTCTGTCCTGTGTATATACACTGCACAGTACCACTTCTCCTGTCCTATATATATATACTGCACAGTACCACTCCGCCTGTCCTATATATATATACTGCACAGTACCACTCCGCCTGTCCTGTATATATACACTGCACAGTACCACTTCTCCTGTCCTGTATATACACTGCACAGTACCACTTCTCCTGTCCTGTATATACACTGCACAGTAACACTCCTCCTGTTCTGTATACACACGGCACAGTACCACTCCTCCTGTCCTATATATATATACTGCACAGTACCACTCCGCCTGTCCTGTATATATACACTGCACAGTACCACTTCTCCTGTCCTGTATATATATACTGCACAGTACCACTCCTCCTGTCCTGTATATATACAGTGCACAGTACCACTCCTCCTGTCTTGTATATATACACTGCACAGTACCACTCCTCCTATCCTGTATATATACTTCACAGTACCACTTCTCCTGTCCTGTATATACACTGCACAGTACCACTTCTCCTGTCCTGTATATACACTGCACAGTAACACTCCTCCTGTTCTGTATACACACGGCACAGTACCACTCCTCCTGTCCTATATATATATACTGCACAGTACCACTCCGCCTGTCCTGTATATATACACTGCACAGTACCACTTCTCCTGTCCTGTATATATATACTGCACAGTACCACTCCTCCTGTCCTGTATATATACACTGCACAGTACCACTTCTCCTGTCTTGTATATATACTATAGAGTACCACCCCTCCTGTCCTGTATATATACTCTGCACAGTACCACTTCTCCTGTCCTGTATATATACACTGCACAGTACCACTTCTCCTGTCCAGTATATTTATACTACACAGTATCACTTCTCCTGTCCTGTATATATACTGTACAGTACCACCCCTCCTGTCCTGTATATATACACTGCACAGTACCACTTCTCCTGTCCTGTATATATATACTGCACAGTACCACTTCTCCTGTCCTGTATATACAGTATATACTGCACAATACCATTTCTCCTGCCCTGTATATATACACTACACAGTGCCACTTCTGTCCTGTGTATATACACTGTACAGTACCACTTCTCTTGTCCTGTATATATAAACTGCATAGTACCACTCTCCTGTCCTGTATATATGCACTGCACAGTAGCACTTCTCATGTCCTGTATATATACACTGCACAGTACCACTTCTCCTGTCCTGTATATATACACTGCACAGTACCACTTCTCCTGTCCTGTATATATACACTGCACAGTACCACTTCTCCTGTCCTGTATATATATACTGCACAGTACCACTCCTCCTGTCCTGTATATATACACTGCACAGTACCACTCCTCCTGTCTTGTATATATACACTGCACAGTACCACTCCTCCTATCCTGTATATATACTTCACAGTACCACTTCTCCTGCACTGTATATATACACTGCACAGTACCATTTCTCCTGCCCTGTATATATACACTGCACAGTACTACTTCTGTCCTGTGTATATACACTGCACAGTACCACTTCTCCTGTCCTATATATATATACTGCACAGTACCACTCCGCCTGTCCTATATATATATACTGCACAGTACCACTCCGCCTGTCCTGTATATATACACTGCACAGTACCACTTCTCCTGTCCTGTATATACACTGCACAGTACCACTTCTCCTGTCCTGTATATACACTGCACAGTAACACTCCTCCTGTTCTGTATACACACGGCACAGTACCACTCCTCCTGTCCTATATATATATACTGCACAGTACCACTCCGCCTGTCCTGTATATATACACTGCACAGTACCACTTCTCCTGTCCTGTATATATATACTGCACAGTACCACTCCTCCTGTCCTGTATATATACAGTGCACAGTACCACTCCTCCTGTCTTGTATATATACACTGCACAGTACCACTCCTCCTATCCTGTATATATACTTCACAGTACCACTTCTCCTGTCCTGTATATACACTGCACAGCATCACTTTTCCTGTCCTGTATATATACAGTGTACAGTACCACTTCTCCTGTCCTGTTGTCGGAGAGGCAACATTGGACTTTTGGGAGGGTCAATATTATTATTTTTAATATTCCTATGGGAAAAATAAATATTAGAAAACTCGTTTAAATGTATTATCCCAAGTAATCCCCTATCCTGAGAACTTTCCAATCGCTGGGGTCCGACCACTGGGACCCCCATGATCCCGAGAACAGGAGCTCTTAAGAGCACCATGTAAATGGAGCTGTGGTGGATCATTTGCACTGCTGCGCCATTCACATGTGGCTCTTTAAATAACTCCTTTAAGAGAGTTTTGAAGGGCATGACAAAGTATAGCAAAATTCAGTGATCGGGGGTGGGGAGTGTTAAAGTATGTGGGCTGATAGGGTTTGTGTGGCAGCGCTGCTTTTTTGTCCCAGTCCGGCCCTGGGTAGCAGCCAAAAAATAAATATCTGATAGGAGGTCAATAAATAGTACACTCATATAGAGGTAATACGAAAAACTTTATTGGAAACACAAGTTGGTGTGCAGTGGCAATGTAGGAGACACAATTGATAAAATCAAAATAAAATGGACATATAGAAAATGACATGTGTAGAGGAGAGGCACATATGTATAGAGAGAGGTATAATATATATTGGCCATATAGTCACATGTAAATGACAACTGCTATAAACATAATAGCTGAATGAATAAAATGCTGAAGATGCATAATATAAAATAACATTACCAAAATAAATGGTAACCAAACAGCCCATATAGAAATTAGAGCATATACTAATATACAGTTATATAGAGTATAAAATTAAAAAAAGATTATTATTATTATAAACTTTATTAGAATAAAATGAGTAACACAAGTTAAAATCCAAAATGGAGACTAGGACAGCAGAAATCCCTTTGAACATAAGTGTGATCATAAATACATGCATGAAAAAATGTCAATCAATATACATAAAGAGATCAGTAAGCCCATAAGAGAATACATACAGTACAGACCAAAAGTTTGGACACACCTTCTCATTTAAAGATTTTTCTGTATTTTCTTGACTATGAAAATTGTACATTCACACTGAAGGCATCAAAACTATGACTTAACACATGTGGAATTACAGTTAGGTCCAAAAATATTTGGACAGTGACACAAGTTTTGGCATTTTCGTTGTTTTCCAAAAAGTATTCAAGTTACAGTTATATAATGAGAATGGGCTTAAAGTACAGACTTTAATTTGAGGGTATTCACATCCTAATTGGAGTGAGGGAAAAAGGGTTTAGGAATTACAGCTTTTTAATATGTAGTTGCCTCTTTTTAAAAGGACCAAGAGTAATTGGACAATAATCCCAAAAGCTCCTTAATGGGCTGCATGGGTTATTCCCTCATTAATCCATCATCAATTAAGCAGGTAAAATGTCTAGAACTGAGTCTAGGTGTTGTATCTGCATTTGGCAGATGATGCTGTAAATCCACAACATGCTGTCAAAAGAACTCTCAATAAAAGAAAAATAGAACATCATAAGGCTGAAAAAAATAAGAAATCAATCAGGGAGATAGCAGGAATCTAAGGAGTAACCAAATCAATGGTTTGGTACACTCTGCAAAAAAGAGGGCACTGGTGAGCTTGGGAACTCCAAAAGGCCTGGACATCCACAGAAGACAACATTGGTGGATGATCGCAAAATCCTTTCCATGGTGAAGAAAACTCTTTCACTACATCCACCCAAGTGAAGAATACTGTCCTGGTAGTAGGTGTTTCAGTATCTAAGTCTACCATAAAGAGATGTCTTCATGAGAGCGAATATAAAGGGTTCATCACAAGGTGCAAACTATTAATCAGCCTTATAAATAGAAAGGCCATATTAGACGTTATAAAAAAAAAACATCTAAAGAAGTCAGCCCAGTTTGGTAAAGCATTTTTTGGACAGATGAAACTAAGATCAACCTGTACCAGAATGATGGGAAGAAGAAAGTGTGGAGAAGACTTGAAACGGCTCAAGATCCAAAGCACACCACATGCTCTGTAAAACATGGTGGAGACAGTGTGATAGAATGGGCATGCATGGCTTCCAGTGGCACTGGGTTACTAGTGTTTATTGATGATGTGACCAAAGACAAAAGCAGCCAGATGAATTCTGAAGTGTACAGGACTATACTCTCTGCTCAGATTCAACCAAATGCAGCAAGGATGATTGGACGGTGCTTCACAGTACAGATGGACTGTGACCCAAAACATACTGCAAAAGCAGCCCAGGGGATTTTTAAGGCAAAGAAATGGAATATTCTGCAATGGTTGAGTCAATCGCCAGATCTCAACCACATCAAGCATGCATGTCACATGCTTATGACAAATCTTTAGGCAGAAAGACCCATAAACAAACAACAGAAGTCAGCTGGAGTAAAGGCCTGGCAAAGCATCACAAAGGTCAAAACCCCACATTTGGTGACGTCCATGGCTTCCAGACTTCAGGCAGTCATTGCCAGCAAAGGATTCTCCACAAAGTATTAAAAATGAACATTTTATTTATAGTAAAGATAATTTGTCCAATTACTATTAAGCTCCTAAAATAAGGACGCTTTGTAGAAAAATTATTGCAATTCCTAAATGTTTCACAGAATATTTTTGTGCAACCTCTTTAATTAAACTAGAATGTCAACAATTGAATTGCATATCAGTTGTTTAATTTTAAATCAAAAGTAGTGGCATGCAGAGCCCAAATCATGAAGATACGGTCAATGTCCAAATATTTCTGGACCGAACTGTATATACTTAACAAAAAAGTGTGAAACAACTGAAAATATGTCTTATATTCTAGGTTCTTCAAAGTAGCCACCTTTTGCTTTGATGACTGCTTTGCACACTCTTGGCATTCTCTTGATGAGCTTCAAGATGTAGTCACCGGAAATGGTCTTCCAACAATCTTGAAGGAGTTCCCAGAGATGATTAGCACTTGTTGGCCCTTTTGCCATCACTCTGCGGTCCAGCTCACCCCAAACCATCTCGATTGGGCCAAGTCATCTGGCATAGCACCCCATCACTCTCTTTCTTGGTCAAATAGCCCTTACACAGCCTGGAGGTGTGTTTGGGGTCATTGTCCTGTTGAAAAATAAATGATGGTCCAACTAAATGCAAACCAGATGGAATAGCATGCCGCTGCAAGATGCTGTGGTAGCTATGCTGGTTCAGTATGCCTTCAATTTTGAATAAATCCCCAACAGTGTCACCAGCAAAGCACCCCCACACCATCACACCTCCTCCTCCATGCTTCACGGTGGGAACCAGGCATGTAGAGTCCATCCGTTCACCTTCTCTGCATCGCACAAAGACACAGTGGTTGGAACCAAAGATCTCAAATTTGGACTCATCAGACCAAAGCCCAGATTTCCACTGGTCTAATGTCCATTCCTTGTGTTCTTTAGCCCAAACAAGTCTCTTCTGCATGTTGCCTGTCCTTAGCAGTGGTTTCCTAGCAGCTAGTTTACCATGAAGGCCTGCTGCACAAAGTCTCCTCTTAACAGTTGTTGAAGAGATGTGTCTGCTGCTAGAACTCTGTGTGGCATTGACCTGGTCTCTAATCTGAGCTGCTGTTAACCTGCGATTTCTGAGACTGGTGACTCGGATAAACTTATCCTCAGAAGCAGAGGTGACTCTTGGTCTTCCTTTCCTTGGGCGGTCCTCATGTGAGCCAGTTTCTTTGTAGCGCTTGATGGTTTTTGCAACTGCACTTGGGGACACTTTCAAAGTTTTCACAATTTTTCGCACTGACTGACCTTCATTTCTTAAGGTAATGATGGCCACTCGTTTTTCTTTACTTAGCTGCTTTTTTCTTGCCATAATACAAATTCTAACAGTCTATTAAATAGGACTATCAGCTGTGTATCTCCCAGACTTCTGCACAACACAACTGATGGTCCCAACCCCATTTATAAGACAAGAAATCCCACTTATTAAACCTGACAGGGCACACCTGTGAAGTGAAAACCATTTCCGGTGACTACCTCTTGAAGTTCATCAAGATAATGCCAAGAGTGTGCAAAGCAGTCATAAAAGCAAAAGGTGGCTACTTTGAAGAACCTAGAATATAAGACATATTTTCAGTTGTTTCACACTTTTTTGTTAAGTATATAATTCCACATGTGTTAATTCATAGGTTTGATGCCTTCAGTGTGAGTGTACAATTTTCAAAGTCATGAAAATACAGAAAAATCTTTAAATGAGAAGGTGTGTCCAAACTTTTGGTCTGTACTGTATATGAGAATTAAATCAATATTAAATGGTGGTGAAATCCATGGAATAGAAAAAAAAGTGCAAGTGCATGATTATACACTGCTCAAAAAAAATAAAGGGAACACTCAAATAACATATCCTAGATCTGAATGAATGAAATATTCTCATTGAATACTTTGTTCTGTACAAAGTTGAATGTGCTGACAACAAAATCACACAAAAATCATTAATGGTGATCAAATTTATTAACCAATGGAGGCCTGGATTTGGAGTCACCCCCAAAATTAAAGTGGAAAAACACACTACAGGCTGATCCAACTTTGATGCAATGTCCTTAAAACAAGTCAAAATGAGGCTCAGTATTGTGTGTGGCCTCCACGTGCCTGTATGACCTCCCTACAATGCCTGGGCATGCTCCTGATGAGGTTGCGAATGGTCTCCTGTGGGATCTCCTCCCAGACCTGGACTAAAGCATCCGCCAACTCCTGGGCAGTCTGTGGCGCAACGTGACGTTGGTGGATGGAGCGAGACATGATGTCCCAGATGTGCTCAATCGGATTCAGGTCTGGGGAATGGGCGGGCCAGTCCATAGCTTCAATGCCTTCATCTTGCAGGAACTGCTGACACACTCCAGCCACATGAGGTCTGGCATTGTCCTGCATTAGGAGGAACCCAGGGCCAACCGCACAAGCATATGGTCTTACAAGGGGTCTGAGGATCTCATCTCGGTACCTAATGGCAGTTAGGCTACCTCTAGCGAGCACATGGAGGGCTGTGCGGCCCTCCAAAGAAATGCCACCCTACACCATTACTGACCCACTGCCAAACCGGTCATGCTGAAGGATGTTGCAGGCAGCAGATCGCTCTCCACGGCGTCTCCAGACTCTGTCAAGTCTATCACATGTGCTCAGTGTGAACCTGCTTTCATCTGTAAAGAGCACAGGGCGCCAGTGGCGACTTTGCCAATCCTGGTGTTCTGCAGCAAATGCCAAGTGTCCTGAGAGCATCAAGCGTCCTGCACGGTGTTGGACTGTGAGCACAACCCCAATCTGTGGACTTCGGGCCCTCATACCACCCTCATGGAGTCGGTTTCTAACCGTTTGTGCAGACACATGCACATTTGTCGCCTGCTGGAGGTCATTTTGCGGGGCTCTGGCAGTGCTCCTCCTGTTCCTCCTTGCACCAAGGCAGAGGTAGCGGTCTTGCTGCTGGGTTGTTGCCCTCCTACGGCCCACTCCACATCTCCTAGTGTACTGGCTTGTCTCCTGGTAGCGCCTCCAGCCTCTGGACACTACGCTGACAAACACAGCAAACCTTCTTGCCACAGCTCTCATTGATGTGCCATCCTGGATGGGCTGCACTACCTGAACAACTTCTGTGGGTTGTAGAGTCCGTCTCATGGTACCACGAGTGTGAAAGCACAACTGTAGCACCCTGAGGATTCGGCTGCTACAGGGGTATTGCACCTCAACCCAGAGGTGTGATATTCCACTCCCGGGTAAGGATGGAGTGTGGAACTGAGCTCAGATAGACTGCATGCACTACATACATCCCATTTCAGAGGAGCAGGCCGACGGTACTCCCACTTAGAAATGTGCAGGTACAACCGAGCCTGTTCCTGGCTGGAGTGGGAGGGGGGGGTGGTACATCCCATGTAGTGTAGGGGCAGATAGGGGGAGCAGTCTGGGTAAAGATAGGAGCTCATTGGGTGCTGGTCACCTGAGCTCACACATAGAGGGTGTATATAAGGTGGGCACCAACTAGAATCAGGGTCAGACGCAGAGAGTCAGATGCAGAGAGAAGGAAACAGCAGCCCTGGAGAGAGAGTGGAGCAGAGAAAGACCCAGAGGGGGAAGACTGAAGGGACCCAAGAACCCAAATTAGAGCACCGGGTGAGGAGTCAGCATCAGGGTACCGGAACCCAAGCTGGTGAGGGCAAAAACAATCCCTAGCCAGAGACCGGAGATCGTGGGCAGCGTTTGCCACGGTCACCCACCACATTCACCCCGAAGGCACACCACATGAAGGGTCAGGGAACCCAGGGCCAAGGGTGTCCCAACAGAAGGCCCGAGGGAGCTGGACCTAGGTGAATCACTGGTGGGGACGGCTGAAGAAAGGACAGAGGGAGAGCTCAGGGCCACGCTCCGGACTTGTTTGGGGGTTGGCTGGATCCAGGACCTGGTGGACGCAGCACGGCTCGGGTGGTCACTAGCAGCTGGAGTGACCAGTACAACATCTGCAGTAAGTAAACACCCTTAACTGCACAACCCGAGTCTGTCTTCATTGCCGGCTGCACCGCACCACCACAACCCCCATCCTCTGCGCCTGTCCCCTCTGAGGCTATACCCCTCCCGTTGGGGGTTATCCCACCAAGCTGCGCATCCACCATCAGCCTCAGCGGACCCTGCTGCAGCGGCGGCCACAGTGACCGCATCACAACGGGTGGCGTAGTCGACACAAAAGAACTTTAGTAACATCTGTAAAGCTGCCACATAACACTGAGCTTGACGCCCTGGGCACGGGACCGGGTCACAGCCGCTCGGAGACTACAACCCCCCATCTGATCCGGTGCCGGGTATTCCCCTCAAAAAGGAATATGTCCCAGGGGGCGCGTCAACTTTGGCGTAGTCGGCAGGATTACGTGCCCGCAACACCCGGGTACTGCGTGCCTGAAGAAAAGTGCAAGTTTACCTCAGAAAGAAGTCTCCCGCCGGTTCCGGAGGGTCCACGCCATCGGACTCCATCACCAGTCGTTTCCCGCCGATTGTCCGCCATTTCCAACTTGTTCCCGCCATCTGCAGAGTTTCCCGCCACTGGGCGACGCTTCCCGCCAAAACCGCAGATTTCCCGCCTTGGAAGAGCAGCGGACGCCATTATGGGCGTGCCAAAGGAGGGCAAGAGGCCACCTCCCATCGTGGGCCAGGACAGAAAATGGCGCCAAAAGTGGAAACCGCCCCCACCAACAGAGACTGTGATGCTGGAGGTGTCTGTCAGCGTGAAAGAACTCCCCCTGGAGCTGACAGTCACCGAGATGCCCCGGGACCGCCCTCGAGGTGGGAGGAGACGAAAGAGAAGAGCAAAGATGGGTGTCGCTTGGAGCAGTCTGGAGCGAGCGCACCCGGAGGCAGGAAGCCTGGAGAGGAGCAGCAGAAAAGCTCACCCGGAGATGTCCAGAGAGCAGAGCAGCACCGGCCCGCTGGCCAGGAGCCTGCTGGAAGAAGAGCAGAGCAGCACCGACCCGTTGGTCAGGAGCCTGCTGGACACCACGACCCCACTAGGCCTAGTGGAGGTCCTTGCACAGCTCCCCCGAGACCGGGAGTGTGCACAGACTGCCCTGGAGGGCCTCGCACGG
This sequence comes from Phyllobates terribilis, assembly GCF_046119375.1. Classification (NCBI taxonomy): domain Eukaryota; kingdom Metazoa; phylum Chordata; class Amphibia; order Anura; family Dendrobatidae; genus Phyllobates; species Phyllobates terribilis. Next base: position 190,740 of record NW_027364192.1, read on the forward strand.
AGGATGGCCCGGGTACAGCGCGAGATACTGGCGGAGTGGAGCCGGGAGATGGCTCAGCACGCTGAGACCGGTCAACGGAGCACGCTACCCTGGAAGAGGAAGCAGACCGCCTCTGAGGATGGCGCGGGAGGACCCAAGGCCGGAGACGGCGCCGAGAAGGGAGCCGAATGCATGGAGGCAGGTAAAGGGGACGCCTATACCCCAAGCCGTGACACCGCTCACCTGCCCCAGCTCCCCGTCGCAGAGCCCGAAAGTCCCCCTGCTGTGCCCGTAGCCGCCACGTCACCGCTATGGACTAGGCCCCGACCGGAAGCCGCCGCCGCGACCCCTGTGACGTCACGCGCCTCGACCCGGAGCGTGACAAAGCAGGAAATACCACCAGCCTGGTCGCAAGGCCTAGTACCCCCGGGCGCCGCATTACCAACAGCGCCCCCTACCTCCGCGGAGCCTCCGGCCTGGTCGCAAGGCCAGGTAGCCCAGGGCGCCGCCGTCCTAACGGTGCCCTTCACCTTCCAGGTGCCCCAGGCCTGGCCGCAAGGCCTGGGCAACCAGGGCGCCACCACCACCGCGCCCGCAATACCAAGGGTGCCACATCTGGGAGAGGACTTGTTCAGCCAGCTCACATGGCCGGACGGGTCTGAAGTAACAACCAGCTGTAAGCAAAGAGCAGGAGGAAGACGCCGTTGAGTGCGGCAGAGCAGTGATGTAAATAGTTACCCGACCGGGTACCAAAGAAACTGTTGATACATATATAGATAGTCCCCGTTGGGACCAGCTGAGTGAACTGTTTACCCGTTAACCCCTTCATCCTACAGGCTGAGGACTGTGAGCAGCCATTCCCATCCCTCTACCTGGCCAAGGACTGAGAGCGGCCAACTTCCCCTGTAAATAGTTGCGCGTCCTAAAGCGCCCCCTACCGGTTTTATAGAAAACCAGATTTTCTAAGAGACTGTCGCACTTTTCCCGGACACACGGTGCACCGTGTCCGGAGGAGGAACCAGAGACAAGAGAAGTCTACGAGAATGTTTATATAAAAAAGTTTTATATATATAATGTTTTATATGTTTATATGAAAAAAAAAAAAATTGTATGTTTTGGTGTTTTATGTCTTTACAGCCCGAGGACGTGCTGTGATTTACCAGGGGGGAATGTAGCACCCTGAGGATTCGGCTGCTACAGGGGTATTGCACCTCAACCCAGAGGTGTGATATTCCACTCCCGGGTAAGGATGGAGTGTGGAACTGAGCTCAGATAGACTGCATGCACTACATACATCCCATTTCAGAGGAGCAGGCCGACGGTACTCCCACTTAGAAATGTGCAGGTACAACCGAGCCTGTTCCTGGCTGGAGTGGGAGGGGGGGGTGGTACATCCCATGTAGTGTAGGGGCAGATAGGGGGAGCAGTCTGGGTAAAGATAGGAGCTCATTGGGTGCTGGTCACCTGAGCTCACACATAGAGGGTGTATATAAGGTGGGCACCAACTAGAATCAGGGTCAGACGCAGAGAGTCAGATGCAGAGAGAAGGAAACAGCAGCCCTGGAGAGAGAGTGGAGCAGAGAAAGACCCAGAGGGGGAAGACTGAAGGGACCCAAGAACCCAAATTAGAGCACCGGGTGAGGAGTCAGCATCAGGGTACCGGAACCCAAGCTGGTGGGGGCAAAAACAATCCCTAGCCAGAGACCGGAGATCGTGGGCAGCGTTTGCCACGGTCACCCACCACATTCACCCCGAAGGCACACCACATGAAGGGTCAGGGAACCCAGGGCCAAGGGTGTCCCAACAGAAGGCCCGAGGGAGCTGGACCTAGGTGAATCACTGGTGGGGACGGCTGAAGAAAGGACAGAGGGAGAGCTCAGGGCCACGCTCCGGACTTGTTTGGGGGTTGGCTGGATCCAGGACCTGGTGGACGCAGCACGGCTCGGGTGGTCACTAGCAGCTGGAGTGACCAGTACAACATCTGCAGTAAGTAAACACCCTTAACTGCACAACCCGAGTCTGTCTTCATTGCCGGCTGCACCGCACCACCACAACCCCCATCCTCTGCGCCTGTCCCCTCTGAGGCTATACCCCTCCCGTTGGGGGTTATCCCACCAAGCTGCGCATCCACCATCAGCCTCAGCGGACCCTGCTGCAGCGGCGGCCACAGTCACCGCATCACAACGGGTGGCGTAGTCGACACAAAAGAACTTTAGTAACATCTGTAAAGCTGCCACATAACACTGAGCTTGACGCCCTGGGCACGGGACCGGGTCACAGCCGCTCGGAGACTACAACCCCCCATCTGATCCGGTGCCGGGTATTCCCCTCAAAAAGGAATATGTCCCAGGGGGCGCGTCACAACCAACATTCTAAAGTGACCAAAACCTCAGCCAGAAAGCGTTGGTACTGAGATGTGGTCTGTGGTCCCCACCTGCAGAACCACTCCTTTATTGAGGGTGTCTTGATAATTGCCAATAATTTCCATCTATTGTCTATTCCATTTGCACAACAGCATGTGAAATTGATTGTCAATCAGTGTTGCTTCCTAAGTGGTCAGTTTGATTTCACAGAAATCTGATTTACTTGGAGTTATATTCTGTTGTTTAAGTGTTCCCTTTATTTTTTTGAGCAGTGTATATATAGTGGTCCATGTGGACCTAGGATTAACCCACAATAGAATATTAAAAAACTCCAATAAGATACAAATATTAGTACGACCACTCAAGATGGGCTTCAATAATAAAGACATTAAAGTAGAAGGTAAATGATATGAGGCAGATGCCCTCTGGTGGTCAGTGTACAAAATAACCATGAATAATGAGTAAGGAATAAATAGTAACCTGTAATTAGGCCTGGAGGGTGAGGGACCAAGACCCTGACGCGTGCTTCGACACCCCCAGGAAGAAACTAACGTGAAATGCGTGTCGGGGTATTGACCACCCTGCAGATGCATCTGTCTCCTACATTGTCACTGCACACCGACTTGTGTTTCCCATAAAGTTTTTTGTATTACCTCTATATGAGTATACTATTTATTGACCTCATATTGGATATTTCTTTTTTGGCTGCTTCAGTGTTAAAACCAATTGGTCTAAGTACCATGTCCCTCAGAGATTTTACTCGAGAATTGAGAATGATAAACAGCCTGTGAAGAGAAAGAAGCAGATTTCTCTGATAAGATATATTACAAAGTTGCTTATTTACATGGGTACTACTGATTTAGGAAATAAAAATGTAAATGACTGTTACTCTTTAAATTATGATTTGGGGTCTCCACTGTCAGTTAGATCTGTCAGTTAAGCTGAGCCAGGTGGGAAAAGCCTCCGCGTGCACTCATGTCTGACTCATTCTCCAAATTCTGTTTTCTCTCACATTTATAAGAGTACAGTTGCTTGTACATAGTCTTCATGTGTGGCCATCTCAAATTCGAGTGACCCTAAAATAAAGCATAAGAACACAGTATAGACTGATAACTGTACTGCAGGAAATAATAAAAAGAATAAAAAAAAGAAAAAGAAAAAGTAGCATCTTTCTTTCACTAACAAATGAATTAATCAATTCAGTGATTGGTTTCTATTATTGTTTTTCATGTCAGTGTGAATATTGTAGCAAATATTGCAAATAATATAATCTTGCCTATTTTGTCACCCTGCTAGGAGGGCCCAGTGGTGCTCAGCCAACCGGCTCCAAAAGCACCATCTCTGATACCATCAAAGAGAGACTAGAGTTCCATCATGTGCTTGGACAGGGAAATTTTGGGAAGGTCGTGCTGGCAAAAAACACCATTACCAGCCGGCAATACGCTGTTAAGATCATCAGCAAGAGAGCCCTGCTAGCTGAAGATGAGGCGGACGTGTTGGTGGAGCACCGAGTCTTACAGCAGGCATCTGGGAGCCCCTTCATTGTCACCGCAGCGTTTGCATTCCAGACCGAGGTATAATTGTTAGCATGTGTCACCACACAGTAGGCAGAAGAAGGCAACTGCCCAGGGTGCCACGCTCATACCACCCTGGGGAGGGGGCACACAAATCTTTATTAATATTGGTGCATTGTGGCACCTTTCATCCCCCAATCTAGTGCACTGAATTACAGCACAGTGGTGGCCCGAGCACAAGGAAACCAATGAGGAGTGTCAGTGAGTCTGCTTCCACTCAGCCTTTACTAACTTTTAGCACACTAAGGTCCTGTGCACATTTTGCACATTTGTCGCTTTTTTTCTGTGCAGATTTGTCACAAAGCCGGAAGGGCGTCCTGGTGCCAGCAAAGTGAATGAGAACCCTGAAATCTCATGCACACATTGCTTATTTTTCACTTGGAGATTTGGTGCAGATTATATCTGCTGCATGTCAATTCTTTCAGCGTCTTTGCTGCAGATTTCACTGATAACAATAAGGGGGAAAAATCTGCACCAAAAATACATGTAAAAAATGCATCAAAAATGCGGCAAAAATGTGCTTTTTATTACAGTGCTTTTCCTGCCAAGAGGTGCAGAAATAGTGCAGAATCTTCTGCTCCACATACTTAACGTGTGCACATACCCTAAGTATAATATTGCTAATCACTGTCAGTAAAAACCAGGTGATGGCAGACTGGAGGTGAACAGCGTTACTTTGCTCCTAAGGCCGGGGTCATGCAAGCGTATAACACGGCCGAGTACTATGCAATGTTTTATCAGATAGCACTCGGCCCAATGTTATATTATAGAATAGTGAAGATCTGCAATTATTTTCTTATTCTGATTCAACATGAGAGAACAGTTGCAGTATGCAGTGATTGGCAGCGAGACTCTGCTCACTCACACCCATACAAGTCTATAGGTGCATGTGAAACACTGGACTGCACTCAGATGTCAGCCCAGTGCAGTCCGATATACGCCGAGACAGGCCATAGAGCAGATGAAGAAATTACTTTCTCCATTTCCTCCACTCCTGTGCTGTGATTCTTTCATGTGAGAGGATCGGAGCACAGAGCAATGACACTCGGGTCACGCTCGCAGCAGAACTGGAGCCGAGTGTCATTAGCATCTTGCATCCGATGCCATACGCTACTTCAATTCCAGCTTTAGGCTAAGTGCCCACGATGCAGAAATGCTGTGGATTTTTCCAAAGCGTTTCTGCATCTCCCTGGCAGAAAAAACGCATGCGGATTGTACATGCGGATTGTACATGCGGATTGTACATGTGTTTTTCCTGCCAGGGACAAGCGGAAGTGAAGCGTTTTGCACATGCGATTTCGCATGCGGGTTGTCAAGCGCTTTCCAAGCGATTTTAGCATCACTTGGAAAAGTGCTTGACAACTTGGTCACACTATATAAATCCATGCAACCGGCATGGATTTTATATAGTGTGACCAAGTTAGTTAAAAAAAAGAATAAAAATGGTAAAAAAAAAAAAAAAAACAGTATACTTACCTTCTGATGGCCCCCGGTCTCCTTATCCGATGCGTCCGGTCTTCCCGGTGTCTCGCGGTTGTGTATAAGGACCTTCCATGACGTCATTTAGTCATGTGACGGGCCGACGTCGGCGGTCGCGTGACCTGTCACATGACTAAATGACGTCATGGCAGGTCCTTTTAGACCATCGCAAGCTGCTGGGAAGCCAGGACGCATCGCTATGGAGACCGGGGGCCATCGGAAGGTAAGTATAATGTATATTTTTTATTTTAATTCTCTTTTTTTAACAGGTACTACGGTACCCGGGTCTGGAGGAGAGTCTCCTCTTCTCCAAACCCGGGTACCATCCGCACATTGAATCGCTTAATATCCGCATGTGCACATGTAGTCATGAGGATATTAAGCAATTCAATGCAAGTCAATGGCTGTGAAAACGCCGCGATTACGCAAAATAATTGGTAGTGCTGCGGATTTTTCCGCAATGATAATCCACAGCGGAAATTCCGCAGCATGTGTACAGCACATGCGGATTATCATTGGGGAACATGGCAGACCTTCTACCAAGCATTTTTTAAGCGTTTCTACCGCGGAATTGCCGCTGCAGAAACGCTTAAAAAACGCATAGTGGGCACACAGCCTTTGTGTGTTCATTATTAGTGATGGCCGGGTGCAGGCCAACTGATAAGCTGACACTGCGCACTGGTCTGCCTGCAGTCCGGCCATGATGGCAGTGCCGGTGCAGTCACAGCAGAGAGGAAAGGTGGTGGTCAATCTGCCAGTTCAATGACAATGAAAGACCAAACAGCACTTTATACCCTCCAGTGCCTGTCAGCTCTAGAGTTGGCATAGTGCTCTGAAATCGGCGCAGGTTGTGGAGGGGGTGCAGTGGAATTATAGTTGTCATCAGGGTTTGGCAGGGGTGTTTATTAACAGGCTGCTATAGGTGCATTTAGAAGAGCAGCTGTCGGCCTGTTAAAAAGTAAAGATTGATCATATACAAGCCCATTGGTTTTAGTTTAGTGGGCCTGGTTACACAGTCCAACAAGTACTGATCGGAGCAGAATGATTGGTAAAACAATTGCTCTGTTCCTATGCTACACTATGTTGTTGGCAGCACATCTCCTGTTTACAGAGGGTTATGTGCTGCCGATGATGGGGTTTTTTACAAGCATCTTAGCCCTATTAAAAAAAGGAATACTTGTTCCTGACTATTGGCCCATCAAAACAGGCTGGTAAACTTCCAATGATTAAACAAAACATGGCGTGATTGGTTACACTGATTTCTATGCTGGCTTTCACCAGAATCGGATGCACATGGTGTAAACAGGAGATATGGTGTCGATAACATTGACAATTTATTTGCACCTTTTGTGTACATAGAACACTCTTTGCTCTGTATAAATGGGCCAGTAAACAACCACTGATTGACTTGTATGTTTAGCGGCCTGGATTGGCCCATATTAAGGGTGCATTAAGTTTCTGATCACCCAAGAAACAAGCAAAGCATTTTGTGAGCCCACATCAAAGGCAAGGAGACAGCTTATGACGGACATAGTACATTGCTAAGGGGCTAATCCATGTGGATGGACAACTATTACCTGATTTGACTTTTGGACTTATTGCCTTGGGGGCACCATTTGCCTCATCTATCTATAGCTAATCCATGTGGATGGACAACTATTACCTGATTTGACTTTTGGACCCTTTGCCTTGGGGAGCACCATTTGCCTCATCTATCTATAGCTAATCCATGTGGATGGACAACTATTACCTGATTTGACTTTTGGACCCTTTGCCTTGGGGAGCACCATTTGCCTCATCTATCTATAGCTAATCCATGTGGATGGACAACTATTACCTGATTTGACTTTTGGACCCTTTGCCTTGGGGAGCACCATTTGCCTCATCTATCTATAGCTAATAAATGTGGAGTGACAACTATTACCTGATTTGACTTTTGGACTTATTGCCTTGGGGGCACCATTTGCCTCATCTATCTATAGCTAATCCATGTGGATGGACAACTATTACCTGATTTGACTTTTGGACCCTTTGCCTTGGGGAGCACCATTTGCCTCATCTATCTATAGCTAATAAATGTGGAGGGACAACTATTACTTGATTTGACTTTTGGACCCATTGCCTTGGGGGGCACCATTTGCCGGATCTATCTATAGCTAATAAATGTGGAGGGACAACTATTACCTGATTTGATTTTTGGACCCTTTGCCTTGGGGGGCACCATTTGCCTCATCTATCTATAGCTAATCCATGTGGAGGGACAACTATTACCTGATTTGACTTTTGGACCCATTGCCTTGGAGGGCAACATTTGCCTCATATATCTATGGCTAATCCATGTGGAGGGACAACTATTACCTGATTTGACTTTTGGACCCATTGCCTTGGGGGGCACCATTTGCCTTATCTATCTATAGCTAATCCATATGGAGGGACAACTATTACCTGATTTGACTTTTAGACCCTTTGCCTTGGGGAGCACCATTTGCCTCATATATCTATGGCTAATTCATGTGGAAGGACAACTATTACCTGATTTGACTTTTGGACCCTTTGCCTTGGGGGACACCATTTGCCTCATCTATCTGTAGTCCCACAATATCTTGCCCCAGGCCTGTGTTCATGATCTGTGAGAGGCTCATGTAGCTGTACAGAGGGTTTCTAATCCAGATCACATGAGACCTCTCAGAGGTTTTGACTGACAGGAATGGCTGAAGTAGCAATGGCGAACAGAAACACATCCTGGGTTTCTGAGGCCTTATTCACACATAGCATAAAAACTGTATTTTTTTGCTGGTTTTTTTCACATATATTTTGTACCAAAATAAGAAATAGGAAAACCACTATTTCTTGCATTCCTGAAGCGTTTTACCCTTTTATTAATGCCTTTTTTGTCCAGCTTTGAATCAGCATTTTTAATGTGTTTTTTTTCTTTAGCACAGAAACACTGGGATTCTGCACTTAAAAAAGTGCCTAATTAGATGTGTTTTTTCAGACTCCCTTAGAAACCTATAGATAAAAAAACACCAAAGAAAATAACAGTTCAACAACGTCTTAAAACAGTCAGTGGGCATGAGTTTTCATAAAATCATATCCACTTTGCTTGCACTGTTAGGCCGCCATCACACGTCTGTTTTTCCAGTTCATGGGGTATTCATTTTTTTTATGGATTTCACATGTACCCATTATAACCTATGGTTCTATGCTCATGTCCGTGTTTTTACAGGGACCGTGTGACCGTGCAAACCACATGGAGACATGACCGTTTTTCTCCCTGCAGCACGGATGAAAACGCATGGAGCACACGGATGCCACCCGTATGCCATCCTAGGCTGTCCGTGTTTAACATTGCAAAGTATAAGAGAAGCTTTGTCATTGCTTTCTTTCTTTATCCATCAGTGAAAAACACGGATGACACACTGATGGAAAAAACAAACACACGGATGACACACGGATGGTAAAAACAGACACAGATGACTGATAAAAACGGACACAAGGATGACACACTGATGGTAAAAATGGACACACAAATGACACACTGATGGAAAACACTGATGACACTGGTAACGTTTTTTCAGGTACGTGTTTTATACGGACGTGTGAAAGAGGTCGCAAATGCAGTGGATTTCCCACCTAAAAAACACAGCGGAAATATCTCAGCATTTACACTACAAGTGAACATGGCCTAAACCTTCTAGAGATGATTTGGTGTTGATTATGGCGAGGTCAAAATAAGACAGAAAAGTTGCGGATGTTACGTGTTGGTAACATTTCCAGAAGCGTGCAGTTATCCAGCAGCTGAGTGTGATAGTAACAAGCCTCGTATAATGTGGAATTTTCTGCATGCAAATTGACCTGCAGCGAGGATTTTGCAATGTTTAGCATGTCAATTTCTGATGCCGGTTTTTAGCATGGATTTAACCTCTTTCAATGAGATGAGGAAAATGTACCCTGAATTCACAGCCAAATCCACCACAAAACTCCACATCTTCCACATGTTGTGGTTTTAGCTGCCGCTGTGCTGCGGACTAGAAGCAGGAAGATTTGCGAAGGAATAAACTACCACAAGTGGACCGACACTAAAGATTCTGTCTGCTTTGTATTACAGATGCTTCTTCTACTCGGGCTGGAATATATGAGCTGCGGGGACTTTGACAAATTCTTGCTGTCGAAGGGGCCGCTAGACATCTCCAGTGCAAGGTAAAGATTTAGGCTGCGTGCCCACTATGCGTTTTTTAAGCATTTTCGCAGCGTAATTTCCACCACAGAAACGCTTAAAAAATGCTTATTAATAGGTCTGCAATGGTCCCCAATGATAATCTGCATGTGCTGTGCACATGTTGCGGAAATTTCCGCTGCGGATTAACAAAATCCGCAGCTGGTCCATTAATTTTGCAGAATCGCTGCGTTTTAGCCGCATTGACTTGCATTGGACCGCATAACATCCGCATGACTACATGTGCACATGCGGATATTATGCGGTTCAATGCGTGGATGGTACCCGGGACTGGAGAAGAGGAGACTCTCTTCCAGACCAGGGTACCATAGTACCTGTTGTTAAAAAATAATTAAAATAAAAATAAACATATACTCACCTTCTGATGGCTCCCGATCTCCTTCTCTGGTGTCTTCGGCTGCTCGCGGTGGTAAAAGGACCTTACATGACATCATTTAGTCATGTGACAGGTCATGCGACCGCTGACGTCGGCGGTTGCGTGACCTGTCACATGACTAAATGACGTCATGGAAGGTCCTTTTACACCATCGCAAACCGCCGAAGACACCGGAAAAAGAGACCGGGGGCCATCGGAAGGTGAGTATAATGTTTTTTTTTATTTTTCACCATTTTTATTCTTTTTTTTTTTTTTACTATTGATGCTGCATTTGCAGCATTGTAACTTGGTTGCACTATATAAATCCATGCCGGTTGCATGGATTTATATAGTGTGACCAAGTTGACAAGCACTTTCCAAGTGATGCTAAAATCGCTTGGAAAAGCGCTTGACAACCCACATGCGAAATCGCATGTTCAAAATGCTTCCCTTACGCTTCTACCTGGCAGAAAAAACGCATGTAAATCCGCATGTACAATCCGCATGCGTTTTTTCTGCTAGGGAGCTGCAGAAACGCTCAGGAAAAATCCGCAGCATTTCTGCATCGTGGGCACTTAGCCTTACGTTACATATAATGTGGGCTGAGTTTTAAATAAACTAGATGGGAAAGGACTTTCACATGGGAAATAATTACCCGAATGATTATTTCCTAACGTTGCCCAGTGTAAACGTTCATCATTGTTTGGCAGAACTTCCAACCCATGTAAACAGGTGATGGGCTGCCAACAAAAATACGAAGAGTTTTTTCACATACCCTGAGGTTTTCATAGGAACAATTGTATGTTTGCATCATGTAATTGTAAGGCAAACTTTATGATGACAAATGATGCAAGACAACACATCCCATAAAACTCTATACTTTATTACTTTAAATACCATCTAAAAATACAGGATGAACAATGAAACCTGATTGAGATGCAGAGAGGCCACACAAACATTAACCACATGGTACAGGGCATATCAAAAAAAGTTACATAAAGCATAAATATATACAACATGAAACCTGGGCTTGGGCAGATATACACAGCTCAATAGACAGAGATCCAATTACCGAAGCTAGTTAAGTATAACAAATCAATATATAATTAATGTATAAAAAAGGAATTTTACCAAATTTTTCATGTTGAACTGGACACATAATGTCATAGTGGCTGAATAAAACATTTTTATTTTTTTGCTTGTTTTTAATTTAATTTGTCTCTCCATTGCTGAGATATTAGATTCCAACACGTTTGGCACCTAATGAGTTAACTGTCATTAAGTCCAAGTGAGTGTTATCAGATAGTTTACACTGGAGCTTGTACTTCTTCTCCCTCTATGATGCTGACCAATCATAAACGGGCAATAACACTCAGGAGAAAGAAGAACACACCCCCACAACAGCTTAAAGCAGGTGTCTCAGTGTGTGAGATGTAATGATACAGCCTTGGTCGCCTTGTCTAAACTGGTACAGGACTAGAAAGTGCTGGGCGTTGAGCACAGGTGACTAACACCTTTCAGACTAGGTCCCTGAAATCATTGTCACCTCTGCTGTACTGGCTCTCCCCACCCTCTGTCTGCAAGATCTCTAAAGTGTCAGTAATCACACGTGTGTCTGTTGTGCAGACCTGACTGAGCTGTAAGAGGAAGAGAGCTGATAGTAGGGTTTTATAATGTGACACAGCTACGCTCCCTCCACACTTACTGCCAGGACCTTACCTTGAAGGTGTTCGTCATCTGTGCTCTACTCCCAGCATTTTCTAATCATGCAGGAGGTTAGTCCAGTGCTGTATGTTATGCATATCACACACTGAGAAGTCTGCTCTAAGCTATGGGGGGACATGTTCTCTTTCTGCTTTGTTGCTGCCTGCTTATGATTGGTCAACATCATACAGGGAAAAAGAAGTACACACCATCAGTGAAAACTAGCAGATTACACCAACTTGAACTTAAAAAAAAAAACTCAAATAATAACTCATTGAGTACCAAATATTTAGATTTTTAATATCTCTGCAACAGAGGTAAAAACAAACAAACATTTTATTCCGCTCAGCAGTTACTATTACTTTGTGTGTCTAGATCAACATGAATATTTTGTTCCTTTTTAATGGTATAATTGCACCAGGAACTGAATACCAGTCAGAAACTGAAAACCAGCAGCCCAGGACACACAATGGAAGTTCCACACAACGTGTTTCACCTCTTGAATAGATTTAATAATTATATACCTGTGCAATGAATAAGAAAACCCCTCAGCTGCCATAGCACATATATGAACTTGTCCAATCCATTGATGCCAATATAAAATATCGACAGAATATGATAAGGGGTCTTGTGTTCTCCTCAGGGTATTACAGCCATTATTTTCTTCATTCAGATTCTATGCTGCTGAGCTTGTGTGTGGCATCCAGTATCTCCACTCCAAGGGCATCATCCACAGAGACCTTAAGCCCGAGAACATCCTGGTGGCTGAAACGGGCCATGTAAAAATCACAGATTTCGGTCTCTCACTTGAGAACATGTTTGGAGACCGAACAGCCACCGGATACGCTGGGACTGAAGGCTTCATGGCTCCTGAGGTGAGAGGAATTGCTGATGTGATTACATTATTGATATTTGGAAGACATTGGAAAAATAGGATTACAGATCTACAGAGTAGAATATTGCAGGAACATTAAGAATGTAAAACTTTTTCAGCAGTTTAATAACTGTTATTTGTTTTATGGCAGATGCTGGCTGATGAGGAGTATAATGCCGGAGTGGACTGGTATTCATTTGGGGTCATCTTGAATAAAATGATTACCGGTGAGTGTGAATACGATCCAACACTCTTTAATGAGACACGCTCCGGCGCAAAGAACATCATAGAACAACTACTCCAGAAAGATCCAGCCAAGCGCTTAGGAGTCAACGGGAACATCAGGAAGCACAAGTTGTTCCAGCGTATTGATTGGGTCTCTGTGGAAGCCCTTAGGATGCCCCCACCACACGTCCCTGTGGTAAGTATATGTAAAGAAATTGTAATATAGTAATCCTTATGTAAACATATGCTATTCGATCCCTAGTACAAGCAGCACGTTGTGACCTTTACCCCTGCAGGACTGGTCCATTTTTCATTTTTACACTTTTGTATTTTTCTTTCCCATCTTTGAAGAGCTACAACATATTAAATGACACCATCTATTTTACTGTATCTTGTACTGAAAAACTATAAAAGAAATTCCAAGTGGGATGAAATTATCAAAAACTGCAATTCCGCTATTGTGTTTTGGGTTTTCATTTTACAGAGTTTATTGTACAGTAAAAATAACTTAGCAACATAATTACCCAGGTTACTATGATTACAAAGAAAAAAAAAATAGTAAATTTGTAAAAAAAAATTTACCCTCCATTTTATTGAGACCTGTAACTTTTTTAGTTTTATGTCGATGGAGCTGTGTGATGACTTGTTTTTGCGTGCAAAGCTTTAGTTTTCATTGATACCATTTTGAGATACATAAAAAATACTGATCACTTTTTATTGCATTTTTGGTTCACAATGTGGTGGCTAAAAATCTGCAAATCTGGCTTTTAGATTTCTTTTTGTTTTTAGGATTTAACATATGTTTTAAAAAAAGTTATATTTTGAAAGACCAGACACTTAGGAACACGGTGATACGAATTATGTTCATAATTATTATTGATATTATTATTTTTGTGTGTGTGGTTTGCGTTTTATATTAAAACTGTGAAAAGGGGGGTGATTTACACATTTATAATTTTTTTATATATGTTACTGTAAAAGTCAGAAGGCCGGTAAAACCTAGGATTTACCGGTCAATCTGGACATTTACCGAGGCCATCGGTAAAAGCTCAAAATGAAAAGTAAAATTGGACTTTTACCGCTGAAGTCTTGGTAAAGCTTAACATTTCTCAACAGCGTTGGTAAAAGTCAGATGTATTCCATATAAACAAACGATTTTGGACTTTTACCTGGGCGAATTGGTAAATCTTTACATTTAACAGCATGTGTTGGTAAAAGTAACTACCAGCATGTGTTGGTAAAACTGCGCTTACAACCCTTCTCAGCTACATTTACCAAGAAGCTGTGGTAAATCTGCACATTAACCAACTGCGCTTGGTTAAACTCAGATGTTCCATCTTCACACCTGATATTTCTGACTTTTACCACGCTCGACGGTAAATGTTAACATTTACCAAGACTTCACAGGTAAAAGTCCAATTTTACTTTTCATTTTGAGCTTTTACCGACGGCCTCGGTAAATGTCCAGATTGACCGGTAAATCCTAGGTTTTACCGGCCTTCTGACTTTTACAGTAACATATATATATTTTTTTTTACCTTATTTCTTAGTCCTCCTTGAGGACTTTAACCTGCAATCTCTTGATCACTTGTTCTATAGACTTTAATACCATATTCTTGTAACATACAGTATAAAAGGACTTTTCCTTTGAAGCTTAGCATATACAGTAGCTGAGCTTTAGAGGAGTATCAAGATGGCAGCTGCCATACCTCCCATTGGTCCCTAATGATCGTGTTGCACTTAGCTGGTTTGCAACGTCAATCTGACTATTTAAATGCTGCTGTGAGTAATTAACAGCGCCATTTAAATAGTTAAACTGCAGTGATTATCAGTAAGGCTGATCTCTAATATTACGGGCTGCTGCTGGATATACAGTAAATTACAGCTGTCATCTGCTCTGTATGGAGCAGGAACAGCTCCTGTACCCGCTCCATACACTTTAACCCCATACATGTATGGCGGGGGTGCACGAAGGAGTTAATGATAAATACATAGACATTTAGATGTGGACAGTCCTAATATTTTCATCTGATGGATATGATGTTTTATCTTAGCGTTAACGCCACAGTCATTATATTGGCTGGTGGTGGAATCATGATTATACATATATTAATAGGAATATTTTGGTAAGTTTTGGGCAATCTTTGTAGAACGTATTAATAGACTTTGTAGGATGGAGAACTTTTTATCTCTCAGTCACTGATCCTTTTTAATGTGAAAACTTGAGATATTCCTATTATCCAGAGAGTTTGTATTAGGACGGTAACGATGGGACATGATCATCATTATAATACTCTACTCTATCTTTTCTTTATAGCCATCTAAGCCTCTTCAAAAACCCAGAAAATTCTATCTGAAAACAATGGAAGCAGCAGAGGCCAGAAAATGCCGTTTGTCATCTAACGACCAGGCCATATTCAGAGGGTTTTCATTTATCATCTCGAAAACCTTCCGTGACGCCCCCCCTCAATAGCCAGCTGAGCCCACTGCCCTCCTGAGTCCCTGGGAGGAGGGCAGAAGAATTACACAGGTAAAGCCTAATGACAGTAACATTTTCCTATCTGATGTAATCTTTGTTTTTAATGAAAGAAATTGCTAATTTTTATGAAATTAGGTCTTGGTTTTCCTAAAGGATGAGGAGCATTTACATTAGGAGCACATTAATGAAATGTATCATTTCTAGTGTGGTCAAACATGTGCAATTCTAATACTTATTAGATGTGTCTATGAAATCAGTAAGGACAGTTTCACACGTCAGATTTATTCTCATAATTAAAAATAGTCCGTGTTTTTTTTTGGTGCACTAGACCCATTTTTGGTCCATGTGTCAATTTGTGTAAACCTTGTTACATCCATTTTTCTTTTACATAGAAATGCATTTTTATCTTCTCCTACCCATTAAACACAATACAGATTAAAATAAAGACAGCACATGGATTTATCACAGGGCCAATGTCTTGCATTGGAGAGTTTCATTCACAACATGGATCAAAAGTAGGACACTGGCATCTTCTTTTTGTGGACTGTTGGTCTGAAAAAAAGGACATGTGAAAAGTCACATTGATAATAATGGGTACCATAAAAATAGATAACACCTGTACCACAAGAATTTATATAAGGCCTGAGATTTTATATTTGTGGATTTATGAGTACATATAAAAGTGTAGGATTGTAGAAAATGTATTAACGTTCAGGGTTATTTACTCTTTTAGACAAGTCATCACATGAAGACCATGAAGTCCATGTGCATTGAAGAATTAACAGAGTGGATCACACTGTGCCATCAAGACGTCTTCAGTATTCACCAAGTACACCTGCAGGGATGAAGAAAGACGTAACAGAGACGCGCCATGTGGAGAAGACCGACATGGAATGACCACTACACAACAGAGAAGGTGTTAGGCGTGATCAACCGCTGTTGGCAAGTGGAAGAGCGAAAACATCTGCGCTGGATCGGTATTATAGGCATGTGTGAGCCACTTCAAAATTTTTATACCGGTGATCACCATTCATCTCATCCATGACAGCACTAACACCCAGTGCTGTGTTGGGTGAGAGAGAAATAAATAGGTGAATTATGGACAGCTATTAATGGCTGGAGGAGGCTGGACTTTTTTTCTTTTTTTTTCATCATCACATGTCTACAATATTTCCATCTTTATTGTACTATATATAGATTTACACTCTGTATATAATACCTACAAATACCGGTAATTGAATTTCCCCAAGACCATGAGAATGCATCATAGTTTTGGGGAAAAAGGTGAGTGTTGGCCGGCTATTTAGGGGTGGAGGAGGCCGGATTTTTTTTTTTTTTTTTTTTGTTCAGTTTATAGAACATCACATACAATTTGAGTGTAAGCAGCGCACATAGCAGGAAAATTCACCAGAAGTGGGCAAAAAGGGCCATAATACGGTGTATAGCTGGGCTATGGACTATTAAACTGTCTATAGAGGGGCTATTGTCTATTATATTGTATATAGGGGGCTATGTTCTATCATACTGTGTATGGGAAGCTATAGGCTATAAATCTGTGTAAATAGGGCACATATTGCTTCATACTGTGTATGGGGGGGTTATAGCGGCATTATACTGTGTATAGAGGCTTGTGGGCCATCATACTCTAAAAAGGGCTATGGGCAATCATATTGTGTATAGGTTCTTTTGAGCCATCATACACTGTCGAGGGGCTATGGGGCCAGAATACTGTGTATAGCTGAGCTATGGGCTACCATACTGCGTATAGCTGGGCTAGGGGTTACTATATTGGGTAGGGGGAGCTATGGGCTATCATGCTGTGAAAAGGGCTCTACATCTCAATTATAGACATGTGTGAGACACTTCAAAATTTTTATACCGGTGATCACCTTTCATCTCATCCATGACAGCACTAACACCCAGTGCTGTGTTGGGTAAGAGAGAAATAAATAGGTGAATTATGGCCAGCTATTAATGGCTGGATGAGGCTGGACTTTTTTTCTTTTTTTTCATCAGCACATGTCTACAATATTTCCATCTTTATTGTACTATATATAGATTTACACTCTGTATATAATACATAAAAATACCGGTAATTGAATTTCCCCAAGACCATGAGAATGCATCATAGTTTTGGGGAAAAAGGTGAGTGTTGGCCGGCTATTTAGGGGTGGAGGAGGCCGGATTTTTTTTTTTTTTTTTTTTTTTTAAGTTCAGTTTATAGAACATCACATACAATTTGAGTGTAAGCAGCACACATAGCAGGAAAATTCACCAGAAGTGGGCAAAAAGGGCCATAATACGGTGTATAGCTGGGCTATGGACTATTAAACTGTCTATAGAGGGGCTATTGTCTATTATATTGTATATAGGGGGGCTATGTTCTATCATACTATGTATGTGACGCGCCCCCTGGGACATATTCCTTTTTGAGGGGAATACCCGGCACCGGATCAGATGGGGGGTTGTAGTCTCCGAGCGGCTGTGACCCGGTCCCGTGCCCAGGGCGTCAAGCTAAGTGTTATGTGGCAGTCCTACAGATGTTATTAAAGTTCTTTTGTGTCGACTGCGCCACCCGTTGTGATGCGGTCACTGTGGCCGCCGCTGCAGCAGGGTCCGCTGAGGCTGATGGTGGATGTGCAGCTTGGTGGGATAACCCCCAACGGGAGGGGTATAGCCTCAGAGGGGACAGGCGCAGAGGATGGGGGTTGTGATGGTGCGGTGCAGCCGGCAATGAAGACAGACTCGGGTTGTGCAGTTAAGGGAGTTTACTTACTGCTGATGTTTCGGTCACTCCAGCTGTTAGTGACCACCCGAGCCGTGCTGCGTCCACCAGGTCCTGGATCCGGCCAACCCCCAAACAAGTCCGGAGCGTGGCCCTGAGCTCTCCCTCTGTCCTTTCTTCAGCCGTCCCCACCAGTGATCCACCTAGGTCCAGCTCCCTCGGGCCTTCTGTTGGGCAACCCTTGGCCTTAGGTTCCCTGACCCTCCATGTGGTATGCCTTCAGGGTGGATGTAGTGGGTGGCCGTGGCAGATGCTGCCCACAGCCTCCGGTCTCTGGCTAGGGATGTTTTTGCCCCCACCAGCTTGGGTTCCGGTACCCTTGTGCTGACTCCTCACCCGGTGCTCTAATTTGGGTTCTTGGGTCCCTTCAGTCTTCCCCCTCTGGGTCTTTCTCTTTCTTTCTCCTCTCTCTCTCTCCAGGGCTGCTGTTTCCTTCTCTCTCCTCTCCAACTGACTTGTTCTCAGCGTCTGACCCTGATCTTAGTTGGTGCCCTCCTTATATATCCCTCTATGTGTGAGCTCAGGTGACCAGCACCCAATGAGCTCCTATCACTACCCAGACTGCTCCCCCTATCTGCCCCTACACTACATGGGATGTACCACCCCCCTCCCACTCCAGCCAGGAACAGGCTCGGTTGTACCTGCACATTTCTAAGTGGGAGTACCGTCGGCCTGCTCCTCTGGAATGGGATGTATGTAGTGCATGCAGTCTATCTGAGCTCAGTTCCACACTCCTTCCTTACCCGGGAGTGGAATATCACACCTCTGGGTTGAGGTGCAATACCCCTGTAGCAGCCGAATCCTCAGGGTGCTACATTCCCCCCTGGTAAATCACAGCACGTCCTCGGGCTGCAAGACAAAACACCAAAACATACAAAATTTTTATATGAACATATAAAACATGTAAAACATTATATATATAAAACTTTTTCATATAAACATTCTCGTCGTCTCTGGTTTCAGGTTCCTCCTCCGGACACTGTGCAACGTGTGTCCGGGAAAAGTGCGACAGTCTTTCTAGAAAAATGGTTTCTCCTATAAAACCGGTAGGGGGCGCTTTAGGAAGCGCAACTATATACAGGGAAAGTTGAAAGTTGGCCGCTCTCAGTCCTCGGCCAGGTAAAGGGAAAGGGATGGCTGCTCACAGTCCTCAGCCTGGTTTGGGTAGGGGACACACGGGTTAAACTGTTCACTGGTCCCAACGGGGACTAAACTTTAAAGCAGCCACGGTTACTTGGGTACCCCGACAGGTAACTATATACAGTCCTTTGTACTATCTCAGTCATAGTACCTTCTAGCCTTGAACCCGTCCGGGTCTTCTGGCTCCTCCTCCCTACACCGCAACTCCTCCTCTGTCAGGCGATGCACGTGGAGGGCGTAAGGTCCCTTGGCACACTTGTGCCGGGTGAACGTTACCTCGTCACCGACGTAGAGGTCACGGCCTTTGTGACCCTCTGGCAGGTGGGACTCGACGTCCCGTCGGGTAACGAAGACGTCACCCATGGTGTTCCGGTCCTTTATGAAGCCCCACCCATGCTGCGCATTAAACTTTATTACCGTCCCGATGGTACGGGGACGATTTGCTGCATAGGGGTCCCTTCTGGTCCGACTCTTTTGCTCTGCGCTGCGGGTCTGGGCCCATTGCTCTCTGACCCGCCTCTCCTCCCGTTCTCTCTTAAACTCTGCCAGCTGTTGACGGCAACACTCTGTGCGTTCAGCTGCAGCTGCCCGAGTCTCTCCGGTGAACCCCATCAAATCTTCTCCCGTGGGGTCCCACACGAATTGGGCTTCTTCTAGTGGAGGCGAGACCCGAGTCACGGGCTTTGGAGCCGGGATCAGGGGCTCACACAGGGGACCTAACTTCTTTTGTCGCTCCAGTTCCAAGAATTCTTCGGGCCAGATGAAAGGCCGCCCGTCCGGCCACGCTAGCTGGCTGAAGGGGTCCTCTCCCAGATATGGCACCCTTGGTGTTTCGGGTGCGGGCGCGATGGTGGGGGCGCCCAGGTTACCCAGGCCTTGCGGCCAGGCCGGGGGCATCTGGAAGGTAAATGGAACTGTTAACACGGCGGCGCCCTGGGCTACCTGGCCTTGCGACCAGGCCGGAGACTCCGCGGAGGTAGATGGCTCTGCTGGGGATGCGGCGCCCGGAAACGCTAGGCCCTGCGACCAGGCCGGAGGCTCCTCTTCCTTCGCCACGCTCCGGGTCACGACGCGTGACGTCACCGGGGTCGCGACGGCGGCTTCCGGTCGGGGCCTAGTCGGTGGCGGTGTCATGGCGGTCTCGGGTACGGCCGGGGGACCTTCGGGCTCTGCGACGGGGAGCTGGGGCAGATAAGCGGTCTTCCGGTATGGGGTATAGGCGTCCCCCTTACCTGCTGCCATGCGTCTCGCTCCCTCTTCTGCGCCGTCTCCGGCCTTGGGTCCTCCCGCGTCATCCGCAGAGGCAGTCGGTGTCTTCTTCCAAGGGAGCGGGTTCCGTGGACGGGCTCCAGCTTGCTGGGCCATCTCCCGACCCCACTCCGCCAGGATCTCCCTCTGCACTCGGGCCATCCTTCCCGCGAGGCCCTCCAGGGCACTCCGCGCGCACTCCCGATCTCGGGGAAGCTGCGCCAGGATCTCCGCTAAGCCTAGCGGGGTTGTTGACTCCAGCAGGCTCCTGACCATCGGGTCGGTGCTGCTCTGCTCTCCTCTTTCTTCTTCCAGCAGGCTCCTGGCCAGCGGGCCGGTGCTGCGCTGCTGCCGCTTCATTCCCGGGTCTACTCTTCCTCTCCTCGACTCCGGGTGCTCTCGCTCTGGACACCTTGCCTCCGGGTGCGCTCGTTCTAGACTGCTCCAAGCGACACCCATCTTTTCTCTTTTCTTTCGTCTCCTCCCACTTCGAGGGCGGTCCCGGGGCAACTCGGTGACTGTCAGCTCCAGGGGGAGTTCTTTCACGCTGACAGACACCTCCAGCATCACAGTCTCTGTTGGTGGGGGCGGTTTCCACTTTTGGCGCCATTTTCTGTCCTGGCCCACGATGGGAGGTGGCCTCCTGCCCTCCTTTGGCACGCCCATAATGGCGTCCGCTGCTCTTCCAAGGCGGGAAATCTGCGGTTTTGGCGGGAATCGCTTCCCAGTGGCGGGAAACTCTGCAGATGGCGGGAACAAGCTGGAAATGGCGGACAATCGGTGGGAAACGACTGGTGATGGAGTCCGATGGCGTGGACCCTCCGGAACCGGCGGGAGACTTCTTTCTGAGGTAAACTTGCACTTTTCTTCAGGCACGCAGTACCCGGGTGTTGCGGGCACGTAATCCTGCCGACTACGCCAAAGTTGACGCGCCCCCTGGGACATATTCCTTTTTGAGGGGAATACCTGGCACCGGATCAGATGGGGGGTTGTAGTCTCCGAGCGGCTGTGACCCGGTCCCGTGCCCAGGGCGTCAAGCTAAGTGTTATGTGGCAGTCCTACAGATGTTATTAAAGTTCTTTTGTGTCGACTACGCCACCCGTTGTGATGCGGTCACTGTGGCCGCCGCTGCAGCAGGGTCCGCTGAGGCTGATGGTGGATGTGCAGCTTGGTGGGATAACCCCCAACGGGAGGGGTATAGCCTCAGAGGGGACAGGCGCAGAGGATGGGGGTTGTGATGGTGCGGTGCAGCCGGCAATGAAGACAGACTCGGGTTGTGCAGTTAAGGGAGTTTACTTACTGCTGATGTTTCGGTCACTCCAGCTGTTAGTGACCACCCGAGCCGTGCTGCGTCCACCAGGTCCTGGATCCGGCCAACCCCCAAACAAGTCCGGAGCGTGGCCCTGAGCTCTCCCTCTGTCCTTTCTTCAGCCATCCCCACCAGTGATCCACCTAGGTCCAGCTCCCTCGGGCCTTCTGTTGGGCAACCCTTGGCCTTAGGTTCCCTGACCCTCCATGTGGTATGCCTTCAGGGTGGATGTAGTGGGTGGCCGTGGCAGATGCTGCCCACAGCCTCCGGTCTCTGGCTAGGGATGTTTTTGCCCCCACCAGCTTGGGTTCCGGTACCCTTGTGCTGACTCCTCACCCGGTGCTCTAATTTGGGTTCTTGGGTCCCTTCAGTCTTCCCCCTCTGGGTCTTTCTCTTTCTTTCTCCTCTCTCTCTCTCCAGGGCTGCTGTTTCCTTCTCTCTCCTCTCCAACTGACTTGTTCTCAGCGTCTGACCCTGATCTTAGTTGGTGCCCTCCTTATATATCCCTCTATGTGTGAGCTCAGGTGACCAGCACCCAATGAGCTCCTATCACTACCCAGACTGCTCCCCCTATCTGCCCCTACACTACATGGGATGTACCACCCCCCTCCCACTCCAGCCAGGAACAGGCTCGGTTGTACCTGCACATTTCTAAGTGGGAGTACCGTCGGCCTGCTCCTCTGGAATGGGATGTATGTAGTGCATGCAGTCTATCTGAGCTCAGTTCCACACTCCTTCCTTACCCGGGAGTGGAATATCACACCTCTGGGTTGAGGTGCAATACCCCTGTAGCAGCCGAATCCTCAGGGTGCTACATATGGGAAGCTGTAGGCTATAAATCTGTGTAAATAGGGCACATATTGCTTCATACTGTGTATGGGGGGGTTATAGCGGCATTATACTGTGTATAGAGGCTTGTGGGCCATCATACTCTAAAAAGGGCTATGGGCAATCATATTGTGTATAGGTTCTTTTGAGCCATCATACACTGTAGAGGGGCTATGGGGCCAGAATACTGTGTATAGCTGGGCTATGGGCTACCATACTGCGTATAGCTGGGCTAGGGGTTACTATATTGGGTAGGGGGAGCTATGGGCTATCATGCTGTGAAAAGGGCTCTACATCTCAATTATAGACATGTGTGAGACACTTCAAAATTTTTATACCGGTGATCACCATTCATCTCATCCATGACAGCACTAACACCCAGTGCTGTGTTGGGTAAGAGAGAAATAAATAGGTGAATTATGGCCAGCTATTAATGGCTGGAGGAGGCTGGACTTTTTTTCTTTTTTTTTCATCATCACATGTCTGCAATATTTCCATCTTTATTGTACTATATATAGATTTACACTCTGTATATAATACATAAAAATACCGGTAATTGAATTTCCCCAAGACCATGAGAATGCATCATAGTTTTGGGGAAAAAGGTGAGTGTTGGCCGGCTATTTAGGGGTGGAGGAGGCCGGATTTTTTTTTTTTTTTTTATTTCAGTTTATAGAACATCACATACAATTTGAGTGTAAGCAGCGCACATAGCAGGAAAATTCACCCAGAAGTGGGGAAAAAGGGCCATAATACGGTGTATAGCTGGGCTATGGACTATTAAACTGTCTATAGAGGGGCTATTGTCTATTATATTGTATATAGGGGGGCTATGTTCTATCATACTGTGTATGGGAAGCTATAGGTTATAAAACTGTGTAAATAGGGGATATGAGTCATAATACTGCGTATGGGGCGCTATAGAAGCATTATACTGTGTATAGGGGCTTATAAGCCAACATACTCTATAAAGGGCTATGGGCAATCATATTGTGTATAGGTTCTTAAGTTCCATCATACACTATAGAGGGGCTATGAGGCCATAATACTGTGTATAGCTGGGCTATGTACTACCATACTGTGTATGGGGAGCTAGGGGCATTCATGCTGTGAATAGGGCTCAGCATCTCAATTATAGACATGTGTGAGACACTTTCAAATTTCTTATACCGGTGAACACATTTCATCTCATCCATGACAGCACTAACACCCAGTGCTGTGTTGGGTAAGAGAGAAATAAATAGGTGAGTCATGGCCAGCTATTAATGGGTGGAGGAGGCTGGGGTTTTTTTTACTTTTTTTTTCATCAGCACATGTCTGCAATATTTCCATCTTTTTTGTACTATATATAGATTTACACTCTGTATATAATACATAAAAATACCGGTAATTGAATTTCCCCAAGACCATGAGAATGAATCATAGTTTTGAGGAAAAAGGTGAGTGTTGGCCGGCTATTTAGGGGTGGAGGAAGCTGGATTTTTTTTTTTTTTTTTTATTCAGTTTATAGAACATCACATAAAATGTGAGTGTAAGCAGCGCATATAGCAGGAAAATTCACCCAGAAGTGGGCAGAAATGGGGCATAATACTGTGTATAGCTGGGCTGTGGACTATCAAACTGTCTATAGAGAGGCTATTGTCAATCATATTGTATATAGGGGGCCATACATAGTTTGTAAAGCCGAATAAAGACTTGCGTCCATCAAGTTCGACCTGTAAGTTCTGTAGTTGCTAAAGTTGATCCAGAGGAGGGCAAAAACCCCAAATGATTTAGCCAATCTTCACCTGAGGAAAAATTCCCTCCCGACTCTGAAACCAGCAGTCAGAATAAATCCCTGTATCAACCTACTATTTTATTCTATTTTTAAGTATATGCAGAAATCTTCCTGGTATCTAGAAAAGCATCCAGTCCCCGCTTGAACTGGTGTAGTGAATCCGACATTACCGTCTCCTCACTCAGTGAATTCCATATTCTCACTGCTCTTACCGTAAAGAACCCCTTCCTATGCTGGTGCTGAAACCTTTTCTCTTCCAGTCTTAGTGAGTGCCCTCTTGTTACCGTAATATCCCTCCTTTTGAACAAATCCCGGGCAAGGTCTCTATACTGTCCCCTAACATATTTGTACACATTTATTATGTCCCCCCTCAACCTTCTCTTTTCCAGGCTGAATAGTCCTAGTTTTGCCAACCTCTCTGGGTATTGCAGTCCCTCCATTCCCTTTATTAATTTTGTTGCCCTCCTTTGTACCTTTTCAAGCTCATTTATATCCTTTCTATATATTGGGGCCCATAACTGAGCACAGTATTCCAAGTGTGGTCTGACCAGTGCTTTGTACAGTGGAAGAACAATGTTCTCATCCTTTGCAGCTATACCTCTTCTGATACATCCCATTACCCTGTTTGCCCTTACAGCAGCGGCCTGACTTTGGGCACTCCAATTTAGTTTGCTATCAATCAAGATGCCCAAGTCCTTCTCCATCTCTGAATTCCCCAATGATTTCCCATTCAGTGAGTACTGGTGACTTCCATTTTTCCTTCCCATATGTATGACCTTACATTTCTCCTCGTTAAACCTCATTTGCCATTTAATGCTCCACCTACCCAGCTTATCCAAATCCCTCTGAAGGTCTTCACTATCCTCTTTTGTATTAATTGTTTTACATAACTTTGTGTCATCTGCAAATATTGATATTTTACTATTTATCCCGTTGACTATGTCGTTAATAAAGATATTAAATAACATTGGGCCTAGTACAGACCCCTGTGGTACCCCACTAGTGACGCTTACCCAATCTGAGTATATTCCATTTATAACCACCCTCTGCCTTCTATCCTTTAGCCAGTTAGCTACCCACTTGCAGACATTTTCCCCCAGCCCCATCATTCTCATTTTGTATACCAACCTATTATGTGGCACGCTATCGAACGCTTTTGAGAAGTCGAGATACACGACATCCACTGGTTGCCCCTGATCTACTCGAGAGCTAACCTCCTCGTAGAAGTCAATCAGGTTTGTTTGGCAAGAGCGATTCCTCATGAATCCATGTTGGTTCGGGGTTAATAGATTATTAGCGTCAAGATGCTCCATGATTGTCTCATTAATAAAGCCTTCAAAAATTTTGCCCACAACGGACGTCAGACTCACCGGCCGATAGTTTCCGGCGTCACTTTTTGCTCCCTTTTTGAATATTGGCACTACATTCGCCTGTCGCCAATCAAGTGGTACAGACCCAGTCTCAACAGAGTCCTTAAATATAAGATATAACGGTCTGTCTATCACATTACTTAGTTCCCTTAGTACCCGTGGGTGTATGCCATCAGGTCCTGGTGATTTGTTTATTTTAATGTTACTGAGGCGTTTCTGTACCCCAGCTTGGGTTAGATTTGTCATACTTAGTGGAGGATTAAGCTTGTCACTTCTCATTTCGCCTGTTAGTTCTTTTTCCTTTGTGAAAGTTGACGAAAAAAATTTATTTAATAGATTAGCTTTATCCTCATCTTTCTCTATGATTTTGCCTTCATCACTTTTTATCGGTCCAATATTATTCGATTTAATCCTTTTACTATTTATATACGTAAAGAACAGTTTGGGATTTGATCTACTTTCCCTAGCAATACGTCTCTCTGTTTCCTCCTTTGCTATTTTTATTTGTTTTTTGCAGGTTCTCGTTTTTTCCTTGTAACACATTAGTGCCTCCTTGCTGTTTTCCTGTTTTAATCTCTTGAATGCCTCTTTTTTGCTATTTAACGCCCCTTTTACGTTCTTATTCAACCATATTGGTTTCCTCTTATTTCTGGCCCTTTTATTCCCATACGGTATATACCTCTCGCACTGAGTATTCAGAATTCTTTTGAAGGTTTCCCATTTACTATTCGTATTTCCTTGATTAAGAACTTTGTCCCAGTCTATAAGTTGAAGGTTTTCTTTCAGCTGATCAAACTTCGCCCTCCTAAAGTTTAATGTTTTAGTTGTTCCCTTATTGATAACCCTACTGAAGGGCATTTTGAAATTGATAATATTATGATCGCTATTACCTAGGTGCCCCCCTATCTGTACCTCAGTTATTCTATCAGGCCTATTAGTCAATATTAAGTCCAACACTGCCTTCCCTCTCGTTGGTTCCTGCACTAGTTGGGAGAGATAATTATCCTTTATATTTGTCAAGAACCTTTTTCCTTTCTGCGATCTACAGGTTTCTGTTTCCCAGTCAATATCCGGGTAGTTGAAGTCCCCCATTACAATCACCTCATTATGTTTTGCTACTTTGTCTATTTGTCCTAATAGCAGTTTCTCATTCTCCTCTGTTATATTGGGTGGCTTATAGCAGACCCCCAGTAATATTTTATTATTATTTTTTGCCCCCTCTATCTATACCCACATGGACTCGACCCCCTCTTCTCCCTCTCCTATATCTTCCCTTAGTCTGGGCTTTAGACGTGACTTTACATATAAGCAGACTCCTCCGCCCTTCCCCTGTTTCCGGTCCCTTCTAAATAAACTATAATCTGTTAAATTTACCGCCCAGTCGTAGCTATCGTCTAGCCAAGTCTCTGTTATACCTACGATGTCATACCTCTCCTCCGATATAAGCGCCCGCAGCTCATCCGCCTTATTGGTCAGGCTTCTTGCGTTGGTCAGCATGCAAGATAAAACTTTGGGGTTATTTAGCATCCTATTCTTCTCTAACGATCTAACTGTACTATCCCCACCCCCCTCTCCACCCTCATTATATTCACTTCTCCCCTTCCCCCTTGCTTGCCTCACATCCCACCTATTTCCTTGGTTTCCCCCCCCCGTCTCTAGTTTAAAAACTCCTCCAACCTATTAGCCATCTTCTTCCCCAGCACCGCTGCACCCTCCCCATTGAGGTGCAGCCCGTCCCTACGGTAGAGCCTGTAGCCGACAGCGAAGTCGGCCCAGTTCTCCATGAACCCAAACCCTTCTGCCTTGCACCAACTCTTTAGCCACTTATTCACCTCCCTAACCTCCCGTTGGCGCTCCTGTGTGGCTCGCGGGATTGGTAGTATTTCTGAGAAAACTACCTTGGAGGTCCTTGCCCTAAGCTTCCTACCTAGATCCCTGAAATCATTTTTAAGGACCCTCCATCTACCACTCACTTTGTCATTGGTGCCAATGTGGACCATGACCGCTGGGTCTTCGCCAGCCCCACCCAGTAACCTGTCAACCCGATCCGCGATGTGCCGGACTCGAGCGCCAGGGAGGCAGCACACCGTTCGGCGATCCCGGTCTTTGTGACAGATTGCCCTGTCTGTCCCCCTAATAATAGAGTCACCCACTACCAGGACCTGTCTAGCCTGCCCTACACTTCCCCCCTCCCCCTCATTACTGGAGCATACACTCCCCCGGCGGTCAGAGGATCTGTCGTGCTCCAATAATGCCGGTTCTGAACCAGCCTTCCTATACTTCTTCCCTCTATCCCTTCTAACCGTTACCCAGCTCCCTGCCTGTTCAGCCTGCGCTTCCCCACTAAGCTCCACCCCCAGTGTTGACCCATTGAGTGTCTGCTCGGTGAGCAGCAAACTCCGTTCCATGTTGTCGATGCTCCTCAGTACCGCTATCTGAGCACTTAGATCCAGGATTTGGGCATGTTCTATCATACTGTGTAAATAGGGGATGTATTGCTTCATACTGTGTATGGGGGCTTTAGGTGCATTATACTATGTATAGGCAGGTATGGGGACATTATATTGTGTATAGGGGCTATTCGGGCATCATACTGTGTATAGGGGCTTATAGGCCATAATGCTGTGTATCTGGGCTATGGACTATCAAACTGTCTATAGAGGGGCTATTGTCTATCATATTGTATATAGGGGGCTATGTTCTACCCTACTGTGTATGGGAAGATATAGCCTATAAAACTGTGTAAATAGGGGATGTATTGCTTCATACTGTGTATGGGGGGCTATAGGTGCATTATATTATGTATAGGCAAGTATGGGGTCATTATACTGTGTATAGGGGCTATTCGGGCATCATACTGTGTATAGCTGGGCTATGCACTATCAAACTGTCTATAGAGGGGCTATGGTTTATCATATTGTACATAGGGGGCTATGTTCCAATATACTGTATATGGGAAGCTATGGGCTATAAAACTGTGTTAAAAGGGGATATATGGCATCATACTGTGTATGGGGGGCTATAGAGGCATTATACTGTGCATAGAGGCTTTTTGGCCATGATACTCTATTAAGGGACTATGGGCCATAATACTGTGCATAGCTGGGCTGTGGACTATCAAAGTGTCTATAGAGGGGCTATTGTCTATCATAATTTATATAGGGGCTATGTTCTATCATACTGTGTATGGGAAGCTATAGGCTATAAATCTGTGTAAATAGGGCACATATTGCTTCATACTGTGTATGGGGGGGTTATAGTGGCATTATACTGTGTATAGAGGCTTGTGGGCCATCATACTCTAAAAAGGGCTATGGGCAATCATATTGTGCATAGGTTCTTATGAGCCATCATACACTTTAGAGGGGCTATGGGGCCAGAATACTGTGTATAGCTGGGCTAAGGGTTACCATACTGCGTATAGCTGGGCTATGTGTTACTATATTGGGTAGGGGGAGCTATGGGCTATCATGCTGTGAAAAGGGCTCTACATCTCAATTATAGACATGTGTGAGACACTTCAAAAT
Source organism: Phyllobates terribilis (assembly GCF_046119375.1). Taxonomy (NCBI): domain Eukaryota; kingdom Metazoa; phylum Chordata; class Amphibia; order Anura; family Dendrobatidae; genus Phyllobates; species Phyllobates terribilis. The sequence goes on from NW_027364192.1 coordinate 219,993, forward strand.
TTTTATACCGGTGATCACCATTCATCTCATCCATGACAGCACTAACACCCAGTGCTGTGTTGGGTAAGAGAGAAATAAATAGGTGAATTATGGCCAGCTATTAATGGCTGGAGGAGGCTGGACTTTTTTTCTATTTTTTTCATCATCACATGTCTACAATAATTCCATCTTTATTGTACTATATATAGATTTACACTCTGTATATAATACATACAAATACCGGTAATTGAATTTCCCCAAGACCATGATAATGCATCATAGTTTTGGGGAAAAAGGTGAGTGTTGGCCGGCTATTTAGGGGTGGAGGAGGCCGGATTTTTTTTTTTTTTTTTTTTTTTTTTAAGTTCAGTTTATAGAACATCACATACAATTTGAGTGTAAGCAGCGCACATAGCAGGAAAATTCACCCAGAAGTGGGGAAAAAGGGCCATAATACGGTGTATAGCTGGGCTATGGACTATTAAACTGTCTATAGAGGGGCTATTGTCTATTATATTGCATATAGGGGGGCTATGTTCTATCATACTGTGTATGGGAAGCTATAGGTTATAAAACTGTGTAAATAGGGGATATGAGTCATAATACTGCGTATGGGGCGCTATAGAAGCATTATACTGTGTATAGGGGCTTATAAGCCAACATACTCTATAAAGGGCTATGGGCAATCATATTGTGTATAGGTTCTTAAGTTCCATCATACACTATAGAGGGGCTATGAGGCCATAAAACTGTGTATAGCTGGGCTACCATACTGTGTATAGCTGGGCTATGTGCTACCATGCTGTGTATGGGGAGCTATGGGCTATCATGCTGTGAATAGGGCTCAGCATCTCAATTATAGACATGTGTGAGACACTTCAAAATTTTTATACCGGTGATCACCATTCATCTCATCCATGACAGCACTAACACCCAGTGCTGTGTTGGGTAAGAGAGAAATAAATAGGTGAATTATGGCTAGCTATTAATGGGTGGAGGAGGCTGGTTTTTTTTTTTACTTTCTTTTTCATCAGCACATGTCTACAATATTTCCATCTTTTTTGTACTATATATAGATTTACACTCTGTATATAATACATAAAAATACCGGTAATTGAATTTCCCCAAGACCATGATAATGCATCATAGTTTTGGGGAAAAAGGTGAGTGTTGGCCGCCTATTTAGGGGTGGAGGAGGCCGGATTTTTTTTTTTTTTTTTTTAATAGTTTAATTTATAGAACATCACATACGTTTTGAGTGTAAGCAGTGCACATAGCAGGAAAATTCACCCAGAAGTGGGGAAAAAGGGCCATAATATGGTGTATGGCTGGGCTATGGAGTATTAAACTGTCTATAGAGGGGCTATTGTCTATTATATTATATATAGGGGGCTATGTTCTATCATACTGTGTAAATAGGGGATGTATGGCATCATACTGTGTATGGGGGGGTTATAGAGGCATTATACTGAGTATAGAGGTGTAGCGTCGGCGTCCCTGCCTCCTGCTAGGCAGGGACGCTGTTCCCCTCAACTCTCCGCTCCGTGCCCGGCGTCTTCCTCCCGCTCTGCTGGCAGCACACGCTGCTTCCCGGTCACGGTGCTTAGGGCGCGCGTGTGCTTCCCCTCTCTTAAAGGGGCCGCGCGCGCCGTCCTAAGGAGTCCCCGGCCAATGGCCGGAGGACTTCACCATATATAAGGCACCTCCTCCAAAATGGATGTGCCCGAGCAATGTTGTAGCACAGTTCATCACTCTGCTTCAGCCCTCAGGTCCGTTTCCAGTTACCTGCCAGTTACCTGCCAGTTTCCTGCCAGTTTCCTGTCTGATACCTGCCTGACTCTTGTCTACCTGCTGCTTATCCTGCGGTCCGACAGTCTGCCTACCAGCCCTGCTAGTCTGTCTATGGATCCGTCTGCCCGCTCACCTGGGAGCGCACATCTGCTACCTGCCTGCTAGCCTACCTGGAGGCTTCGCCGTCACGTGCTGTGACCACCTGCCTGTCCAGAGACTCTTGCCCGCTCATCTGGGAGCGCTCACCTGCTACCTGTCTGCTAGCCTACCTGGAGGCTCCGCTGTCACGTGCTGTGACCACCTGCCTGTCCAGAGACTCTTGCCCGCTCACCTGGGAGCGCTCACCTGCTATCTGCCTGCTTGCCTACCTGGAGGCTCCGCCGTCACGTGCTGTGACCACCTGCCTGTCCAGAGACTCTTGCTCGCTCACCTGGGAGCGTCCACCTGCTACCAGCCTGCTAGCCTACCTGGAGGCTCTGCCGTCACTTGCCGTGACCACCCGCCTGTCAAGAGACTGTCCCGGTCACTTGCTGTGATCCCCTGCCCGTTTACCCAGAGACTGTCCCGGTCACTTGCCGTGACCTCCTGCCCGATTACCCAGAGACTGTCCCGGTCCCTTGCCGTGACCACCTGCCCGTTTACCCAGAGACTGTCCCTGTCACTTGCTGTGACTACTTGCCCGTCTTCCCTGGGCGCCACCCGCTTCCTTACAAGGACCGCCCCCTTGTATAGTAGCTCAGAGGTTCCGCCTCCCAGACCCGTTACAAGAGGCTTGTAGGCCATCATACTCTATAAAGGGCTATGGTCAATCATATTGTGTATAGGTTCTTAAGTTTCATCATACACTATAGAGGGGCTATGAGGCCATAATACTGTGTATAGCTGGGCTATGCGCTACCATGCTGTGTATGGGGAGCTAGGGGCATTCATGCTGTGAATAGGGCTCAGCATCTCAATTACAGACATGTGTGAGACACTTTAAAATTTCTTATACCGGTGAACACATTTCATCTCATCCATGACAGCACTAACACCCAGTGCTGTGTTGGGTAAGAGAGAAATAAATAGGTGAGTCATGGCCAGCTATTAATGGGTGGAGGAGGCTGGACTTTTTTTACTTTTTTTTTCATCAGTACATGTCTGCAATATTTCCATCTTTTTTCTACTATATATAGTTTTACACTCTGTATATAATACATAAAAATACCGGTAATTGAATTTCCCCAAGACCATGAGAATGCATCATAGCTTTGGGGAAAAAGGTGAGTGTTGGCCGGCTATTTAGGGGTGGAGGACGCCGGATTTTTTTTTTTTCAGTTCAGTTTATAGAACATCACATACAATTTGAGTGTAAGCAGTTCACATAGCAAGAAAATTCACCCAGAAGTGAGCAAAAAGGGTCATAATATGGTGTATAGCTGGGCTATGGACTATTAAACTGTCTATAGAGGGGCTATTGTCTATTATATTGTATATAGGGGGGCTATGTTCTATCATACTGTGTATGGGAAGCTATAGGTTATAAAACTGTGTAAATAGGGGATATGAGTCATAATACTGCGTATGGGGGGCTATAGAAGCATTATACTGTGTATAAGGGCTTATAAGCCATCATACTCTATAAACGGCTATGGCCAATCATATTGTGTATAGGTTCTTAACTAGTGTTGAGCCACCCCCGTAGTGTTCGGGTTCGGTTCGGTTCGTCGAACACCGGGATGTTCGAGGAACTGTTCGTCGAACTGTTCGTCGAACACCTTAGAACACCGTCGAACACCGTTAAAACCAATGGCAGGCAAACAAAAACACATAGAAACACATAGAAAACACCTTCAAAGGTGTCCAAAAGCTGACAAACTGCTCAGAAGACGCTTTCTTTAAAAAAGCCGGCCGGCAATTCAGCAGCGGCATACACCGGTACCCGACAATTTAGACAAGAAGGAATAGAGCCTCACACATAGATTAGATAGATAGAAACATGTCAGTCACATATATATGAAGTACAGTGACAGTGTTGCTTACTGTACTTGTCATTTAGTGTAAAGGATTTATTAAAAAATATAATAGTGTTTTCATGCACTGTCTCTTTAAAAAAGCCGGCCGGCAATTCAGCATCTGTACCCGACAATTTATAACAGACAGAATAGAGCTTCACACATAGATTAGATAGATAGAAACATGTCAGTCACATATATATGAAGTACAGTGACAATGTTGCTTACTGTACTTGTCATTTAGTGTAAAGGATTTATTAATAAAAATAATAGTGTTTTCATGCACCGTCTCTTTAAAAAAGCCGGCCGGCAATTCAGCATCTGTACCCGACAATTTATAACAGACAGAATAGAGCTTCACACATAGATTAGATAGATAGAAACATGTCAGTCACATATATATGAAGTACAGTGACAGTGTTGGTTACTGTACTTGTCATTTAGTATTAAAATAAAGGATTTATTATTAAAAAAAATTGGCGTGGGGTTCCCCTTAATTTTAGTCTCTAGCGGAGGTTAAGCAGACAGCTGGGGCAGATGTTTGAAGCCTGGGAAGGGGGTAATACCCACGGAGCTTCCCAGGCTACTAATATGAGCCCCCAGCTGAATACATAGCCTTTACTAGCTATTAAAATGGGGGACCCCCCCCCAAAAAATGACAAGGGGTCCCCCCTAATTTAATAGCTAGCAAAGGCTAGGCAGACAGCTGGGGGCTGATATTAATAGCCCAGGAAGGGAGCCATGAATATTGGCCCCCTCCCAGGCTAGAAACACCAGCCGTCAGCCGCCCCAGAAATGGCGCATTCATAGGATGCGCCAATTCTGGCACTTAGCCTCGCTCTTCCCACTGCCCTGTAGCGGTGGCAGGGGGTAATAGGGCTGGGGTTGATGTCAGCTTATAATGCCAGCTGACATCAAGCCCAGGTTAGTAATGGAGAGGCGTCTATAAGACACCCTCATTACTAACCCCATAGTCAAAGTTAAAAGAAAACACAAACACCCAGAATAAAGTCCTTTAATTGAAATAAAGACACAATCCTTTATTGTTCTAAATTAAACCATACTTACCATCACGCCCATTCCAGCTGAAGCCAACGATCTCCTGCAATAAAAGAAAAATAATAAAGCAACATCATCCTTACCTTTCCATGGTTCCCACGACAGCTTCAGCTCTGCTACATCGAGATGACAGGCTGGACCGCAGCAGAACGCTGCCATCCAGCCTGTCATCCCGCAGACACTGAGAAGCGCAGGCATGCTTGCGCTCTGCAGTGTCTGGCTGTGACGGCATAAAGATGAGACGGCGCACCTCATGCACGTCACTGACAGCGTGGGAAAATTCTCACGCTGAAGCGCTGAGTGCAGGAGACTTCTCCCACGCTGTCAGTGACGTGCATAAGGTGAGCTCATGTCCAATGAACTCAGCTCACCTCCTGCACGTCACTGACAGCGTGGGAGAATTCTCCTGCACTCAGCGCTTCAGCGTGAGAATTCTCCCACGCTGAAGCGCTGAGTGCAGGAGAATTTTCCCACGCTGTCAGTGACGTGCATAAGGTGAGCTCATGTCCAATGAACTCAGCTCACCTCCTGCACGTCACTGACAGCGTGGGAGAATTCTCCTGCACTCAGCGCTTCAGTGTGAGAATTCTCCCACGCTGAAGCGCTGAGTGCAGGAGAATTTTTCCACGCTGTCAGTGACGTGCATGAGGTGAGCCGAGTTCATTGGACATTAACTCGGTTCATCTGGATGCCCTCACAGAGAGACACTGTGGAGCGCAAGCAAGCCTGCGCTTCTCAGTGTCTGCGGGATGACAGGCTGGATGGCAGCGTTCTGCTGCGGTCCAGCCTGTCATCTCGATGTAGCAGAGCTGAAGCTGTCATGGGAACCATGGAAAGGTAAGGATGATGTTGCTTTATTATTTTTCTTTTATTTCAGGAGATCGTTGGCTTCAGCTGGAATGGGCGTGATGGTAAGTATGGTTTAATTTAGAACAATAAAGAATTGTGTGTTTATTTCAATTAAAGGACTTTTTTCTGGGTGTTGTGTTTTTTTTAAATACTTTACTAGAAATTCATGGTGGTCATGTCTAATATTGGCGTGACCCCATGAATTTTGGGCTTAGGGCCAGCTGATAATGCCAAGCTGGCCCTAACCCCTTTATTACCCAGTGAGCCACCGCATCAGGGCCCTGGATGAGTTGGGTACAGCGCCAGAAGATGGCGCTTCTATGAACGCGCCATTTTCCGGGGTGGCTGCGGACTGCAATTTGCAGCGGGGGTGGCCCAGAAAGCTTGGGCCTCCCTGCGCTGCGGATTCCAGCCCCCAGCTGCCTAGTTGTACCTGGCTGGACACAAAAACAGGGCGAAGCCCCACGTCAATTTTTTTTTAATTATTTCATGAATTTCCTGAAATAGTTTAAAAAAATTGAAGTGGGGCTTCGCACTATATTTGTGTCCAGCCAGGTACAGCAGGCAGGAATGGGCTGCCCCCAACCACCAGCTGCCTATTTGTACCTGGCCGGACACAACAATATAGGGAAGGCCTTTTTTTCTTAATTATTTCATGAATTTCGTGAAATAATAAAAAAAAATTGAAGTGGGGCTTCGCACTATATTTGTGTCCAGCCAGGTACAGCAGGCAGGAATGGGCTGCCCCCAACCACCAGCTGCCTATTTGTACCTGGCCGGACACAACAATATAGGGAAGGCCTTTTTTTCTTAATTATTTCATGAATTTCATGAAATAATTAAAAAAAATTGAAGTGGGGCTTCGCACTATATTTGTGTCCAGCCAGGTACAGCAGGCAGGAACGGGCTGCCCCCAACCACCAGCTGACTATTTGTACCTGGCCGGACACAACAATATAGGGAAGGCCTTTATTTCTTAATTATTTCATGAATTTCATGAAATAATTAAAAAAAAAATACGTGGGGCTTCGCCCTATTTTTGTGTCCAGCCAGGTACAACTAGGCAGCTGGGGGCTGGAATCTGCAGCGCAGGGAGGCCCAAGCTTTTTGGCCCCCCCCCGCTGCAAATTGCAGTCCGCAGCCACCCCGGAAAATGGCTCATTCATAGAAGCGCCATCTTCTGGCGCTGTACCCAACTCATCCAGGGCCCTGGTGGGGTGGCTCACTGGGTAATAAAGGGGTTAGGGCCAGCTTGGTATTATCAGCTGGCCCCAAGCCCAAAATTCATGGGGTCACGCCAGTATTAGACATGACCGCCATGAATTTCTAGTAAAGTATTTAAAAAAAACACAACACCCAGAATAAAGTCCTTTAATTGAAATAAACACACAATTCTTTATTGTTCTAAATTAAACCATACTTACCATCACGCCCATTCCTGCTGAAGCCAACGATCTCCTGCAATAAAAGAAAAATAATAAACCAACCTCATCCTTACCTTGCCATGGTTCCCACGACAGCTTCAGCTCTGCTACATCGAGATGACAGGCTGGACCGCAGCAGAACGCTGCCATTCAGCCTGTCATCCCGCAGACACTGAGAAGAGCAGGCATGCTTGCGCTCCTCAGTGTCTGGCTGTGACGGCATCCAGATGAGCCGAGGTCATGTCCAATGAACTCGGCTCACCTCATGCACGTCACTTACAGCGTGGGAAAATTCTCACGCTGAAGTGCTGAGTGCAGGAGAATTCTCCCACGCTGTCAGTGACGTGCATGAGGTGAGCTCATGTCCAATGAACTCAGCTCACCTCATGCACCTCACTGACAGCGTGGGAAAATTCTCCTGCACTCAGCGCTTCAGCGTGAGAATTCTCCCACGCTGTAAGTGACGTGCATGAGGTGAGCCGAGTTCATTGGACATGAACTCGTCTCATCTTTATGCCGTCACAGCCAGACACTGCAGAGCGCAAGCAAGCCTGCGCTTCTCAGTGTCTGCGGGATGACAGGCTGGATGGCGGCGTTCTGCTGCGGTCCAGCCTGTCATCTCGATGTAGCAGAGCTGAAGCTGTCGTGGGAACCATGGAAAGGTAAGGATGAGGTTGCTTTATTATTTTATTTTTATTACAGGAGATCGTTGGCTTCAGCTGGAATGGGCGTGACGGTAAGTATGGTTTAATTTAGAACAATAAAGAATTGTGTCTTTATTTCAATTAAAGGACTTTATTCTGGGTGTTTGTGTTTTTTTTAACTTTGACTATGGGGTTAGTAATGGGGGTGTCTTATAGACGCCTCTCCATTACTAACCTGGGCTTGATGTCAGCTGGCATTATAAGCTGACATCAACCCCAACCCTATTACCCCCTGCCACCGCACCAGGGCAGCGTGGAAGAGCGAGGCTAAGTGCCAGAATTGGCGCATCCTATGGATGCGCCATTTCTGGGGCGGCTGACGGCTGGTGTTTCTAGCCTGGGAGGGGGCCAATATTCATGGCTCCCTTCCTGGGCTATTAATATCAGCCCCCAGCTGTCTGCCTAGCCTTTGCTAGCTATTAAATTAAGGGGGACCCCACGTCATTTTTTTGGGGGGGTCCCCCATTTTAATAGCTAGTAAAGGCTATGTATTCAGCTGGGGGCTGATATTAGTAGCCTGGGAAGCTCCGTGGGTATTACCCCCTTCCCAGGCTTCAAACATCTGCCCCAGCTGTCTGCTTAACCTCCGCTAGAGCCTAAAATTAAGGGGAACCCCACGCCAATTTTTTTAATAATAAATCCTTTATTTTAATACTAAATGACAAGTACAGTAACCAACACTATCACTGTACTTCATATATATGTGACTGACATGTTTCTATCTATCTAATCTATGTGTGAAGCTCTATTCTGTCTGTTATAAATTGTCGGGTACAGATGCTGAATTGCCGGCCGGCTTTCTTAAAGAGACGGTGCATGAAAACACTATTATTTTTTTTAATAAATCCTTTACACTAAATGACAAGTACAGTAAGCAACACTGTCACTGTACTTCATATATATGTGACTGACATGTTTCTATCTATCTAATCTATGTGTGATTCTCTATTCCTTCTATTCTAAATTGTTGGGTACAGATGCTGAATTGCCGGCCGGCTTTTTTAAAGAGACGGTGCATGAAAACACTATTATTTTTTTTGATAAATCCTTTACACTAAATGACAAGTACAGTAATCAACACTGTCACTGTACTTCATATATATGTGACTGACATGTTTCTATCTATCTAATCTATGTGTGATTCTCTATTCCTTCTATTCTAAATTGTCGGGTACCGCTGCTGAATTGCCGGCCGGCTTTTTTAAAGAGACGGTGCATGAAAACACTATTATTTTTTTTGATAAATCCTTTACACTAAATGACAAGTACAGTAATCAACACTGTCACTGTACTTCATATATATGTGACTGACATGTTTCTATCTATCTAATCTATGTGTGATTCTCTATTCCTTCTATTCTAAATTGTCGGGTACCGCTGCTGAATTGCCGGCCGGCTTTTTTAAAGAGACGGTGCATGAAAACACTATTATTTTTTTTGATAAATCCTTTACGCTAAATGACAAGTAGAGTAGGCAGCACTTTCACTGTACTTCGTATATATGTGGCTGACATGTTTATATCTATCTAATCTATGTGTGAAGCTCTATTCTTTCGGTTCTAAATTGTCGGGTACCGGTGTATGCCGCTGCTGAATTGCCGGCTTTTCATGTTTCACTGTTGGCACTGTTCCCATCGATTTGGGCAATCACTGTAATGCCACAACCACCATGGCTGTGGCATTACAGTGAGTGGCAGACAATCCCTGCATGATTGGTGCTCTAAATAGCACCAGACATGCAGGACACGCTTTTGGTGCACGAACAGTTATCGAACATAACCTCGAACAGCCGAATTTTTTGCAAATCGTTCGGGTTCGTCGAATGACTAGAACAACGCCCAAAACAGCTCGAATTTGAGATTGGCGAACAGTTCTAGTCGAACACCGCTCATCTCTATTCTTAACTTCCATCATACACTATAGAGGGGCTATGAGGCCATAATACTGTGTATAGCTGGGCTATGTGTTACCATGCTGTGTATGGGGAGCTAGGGGCATTCATGCTGTGAATAGGGCTCAGTATCTCAATTATAGACATGTGTGAGACACTTCCAAATTTTTATACCGGTGAACACATTTCATCTCATCCATGACAGCACTAACACCCAGTGCTGTGTTGGGTAAGAGAGAAATAAATAGGTGAATTATGGCCAGCTATTAATGGCTGGAGGAGGCTGGGGTTTTTTTACTTTTTTTTTCATCAGCACATGTCTACAATATTTCCATCTTTTTTGTACTATATATAGATTTACATTCTATATAATACATAAAAATGACGGTAATTGAATTTCCCCAAGACCATGAGAATGCATCATAGTTTTGGGGAAAAAGTTGAGTGTTGGCCGGCTATTTAGGGGTGGAGGAGGCCGGATTTTTTTTTTTTTTTTTTTTTTAAGTTCACTTTATAGAACATCACATACAATTTGAGTGTAAGCAGTGCACATAGCAGGAAAATTCACCCAGAAGAGGGCAAAAAGGGCCATAACACGGTGCATAGCTGGGCTATGGACTATTAAACTGTCTACAGAGGGCTATTGTCTATTATATTGTATATAGGGGGCTATGTTCTATCATACTTTGTATGGTAAACTATAGGCTATAAAACTGTGTAAATAGGGGATATATGGCATCATTCTGTGTATTGGGCATTATAGATGCATTATACTGTGTATACGCAGATATGGGGTCATTATACTGTGTATAGGGGTTACTCGGGCATCATACTCTGTATAGGGGCTTATTGACCATAATACTGTGTATAGCTGGGCTATGGACTATTAAACTGTCTATAGAGGGGCTATTGTCTATTATGTTGTATATAGGGGGCTATGTTCTATCATACTGTGTATGGGAAGCTATAGGCTATAAAACTGTCTAAATAGGGGATATGAGTCAGAATACTGCGTATGGGGACAATAGAAGCATTATACTGTGTATAGGGGCTTTTAAGCCATCATACTCTATAAAAAGCTATGGGCAATTATATTGTATATAGGTTCTTATGAGCCATCATACCCTATAGAGGGGCTATGGGGCCATAATACTTTGTATAGCTGGGCTATGGGCTACCATACTGTGTATATCTGGGCTATGGGCTACTATATTGTGTATGGGGAGCTATGGGCTATCATGCTGTGAATAGGGCTCTACATCTCAATTATAGACATGTGTGAGACACTTCAAAATTTTTATACCGGTGATCACATTTCATCTCATCCATGACAGCACTAACACCCAGTGCTGTGTTGGGTAAGAGAGAAATAAATGTGAATTATGGCCAGCTATTAATGGGTGGAGGAGGCTGGACTTTTTTAACTTTTTTTAACATCATCACATGTCTACAATATTTCCATCTTTATGGTACTATATATAGATTTACACTCTGTATATAATACATAAAATACCGGTAATTGAATTTCCCCAAGACCATGAGAATGCATCATAGTTTTGGGGAAAAAGGTGAGTGTTTTTTTTTGTTCAGTTTATAGAACATCACATACAGTTTGAGCGCAAGCACTGCACATAGCAGGAAAATTCACCCAGATGTGGGCAAAAAAGGGCCATAATACGGTGTATAGCTGGGCTATGGACTATTAAAATGCCTATAGAGGATCTATTGTCTATCACTGTGTATGGGGCTATAGATGCATTATACTGTGTATAGTCAGATATGGCGACATTACACTGTGTTCCAAATTATTATGCAAATAATATTTTCTCAGATTTTCCCAAATTACCTATATGAATTGCAGTCATTGTAATTTTCCAGTCAACTAACTATTAGAGTACAATTGAAAGGTTTTTGTACAAACTGCCTATGATAACAGTATATTTTTAAAAAAATAAAACACTCAAACTGCACTCAAAATGCATGTTCCAAATTATTATGCACAGCAGTGTTTTCAACCTTTTCATTTTAATAAAGAACAAAAAAATGGTCATTTTTGAAATTATAAGCATTAGCAGGTTATTACAAACTGAAATCAAACAGTTTTCAACTCAAAACTTTATTCTAGGTGATGTTACATTTGCACATAGGACCCCTTGTTCGAAAGGAGCTTCTGAACTCTCTCGTCCATAGAATTTGTCAGGTTTTGGATGGTTTCTGCTTCAATTGTTTTGCATGAGGACAGAATACCCTCCCAGAGCTGTTGCTTAGATGTGAACTGCCTCCCGCCATCATAGACACTCCTTTTGATGACGCTCCAGAAGTTCTCAATGGGGTTGAGGTCAGGGGAGCATGGGGGCCACACCATAAGTTTGTCCCCTTTTATGCCCATAGCAGCCAGAGATGCAGATGTGTTATTTGCAGCATGAGACGGTGCATTATCATGCATGAAAATGATGTTGCTGTGGAATGCACGGTTCTTCTTCTTGAACCATAGCAGGAAGTGCGGTTTGAGAAACTCCACATACATTATGGAGTTTATCTTTACCCCTTCAGGGATCCTAAAGGGGCCGACAATCTCTCTCCCCATGATTCCAGCCCAAAACATTACTCCACCTCCTCCTTGTTGGCGCTGTAGTCGTGTTTGCATGGGGTGTCCATCAACCAGCCATCCTCCACTCCATCCATCTGGACCATCGAGCGTTGCACGGCACTCATCGGTCAACAAAACAGTTTTGAAGTCAGTCTTCATGTATTGTTTGGCCCACTGGAGCCGTTCCTGCTTGTGTGCAGCGTATAGAGGAGGTCGACAGGATGGCTTACGCACAGCTGCAAACCTCTGAAGGACCCTGCATCTTGTTGTTCGGGGGACGTTGGAGGCACCAGCAGCTTCAAAAACTTGTCTGCTGCTATGACAAGGCTTTTTTGCCGCTGCTCTTTTAACCTGATGTAATTGCCTATAGGAAAGAGTCCTCAATTTTCCCTTATCAGCACGCACACGTGTGTACTGTGAATCAGCTACATACTTCTTGATTGTGCGGTGATCACGATGAAGTGTCTTGGCAATGTTGATTGTAGTCATGCCTTGACCTAAACACTCCACAATTTGTTGCTTCTCAGCAGCCGACACATCCTTTTTCTTTCCCATTTTGGCAGAAAATGTAGGCTGCTTAATAATGTGGGACAGCCTTCTTAAGTAGTCTTGCCTTTCATTGGACACACCTGCCAAGCTAATTAGCACAGGTGTCTGCAATTGCTTACAGTGATATAAAGAGCCCTGACACACATCACCATCAATGAGTTTAACTGACAAACAAAAAAATTCTTACCTTATCACTCCTAAACACTTTTTGCATAATAATTTGGAATACACTGTAATTCATGGTTTATTGGAGGATGATCCAGACAGGCGGATGCAATTTAGTGAGATTATGCTTAACAAAATTGAAGAAAATCCAGTAATTTTAGATAACATTATGTGGAGTGATGACGCTTCTTTCAAATTATCCGGCCATATTAACAGACATAATTGTATTTACTGGTATAATGAGAACATGCATTTAACATTAGAGCAACAACTAAATGAACCTGGTGTCAATGTTTGGGGTGGTATTTCAAGTTTTAGTGTTTTAGGACCAATATTTTTTGATGGGACAGTCACAGGAGATAAGTATCTCGAAATTCTAATGAATCGAGTTGTTCCCCAGGTACAGAAACATCCTAATTCAAATGACCTTTATTTCCAACAAGATGGGGCCCCTCCACATTATTCAAGAGTAGTCCGCGAGTATCTTGATGATACATTTCCTAATAAATGGATTGGCCGAAGTGGCCCACTTGATTGGCCAGCACGTTCACCAGACTTGACCCCAATGGATTTTTTCTTTTGGGGAGTACTCAAGGACAAAGTTTATAGTCAAAAACCAAAAAGTGTCAGTGATATGAAAAATTACATAAGAGATGCATTTCAAGAAATTAATATCCAAAGAGACTTGTGCAAAAACGTTTGACAAAGCGTAAGAGGCAGACTTCAAAGCTGTGCAAATTGTAATGGAAAACAGTTTGAGCACCTGCGTTGATAAAATTTAAGGGCTTTTATATTATTGTTCAGAATAAAATTTAATTGTCAATGTTATGCTTGTGTTAGTAAATATAATTTTATATATAAATCAAAATAAATGTTATTATTTTCTGTCCACCTACTTTAGGACCACCCAAAATATACGGGGCTATGTTCTACCCTACTGTGTATGGGAAGATATAAGCTATAAAACTGTGTAAATAGGGGATATATTGCTTCATACTGTGTATGGGGGGCTATTGGTGCTTTATACTGTGTATAGGGGCTATTCGGGAATCATACTGTGTATAGCGGCTTATGGGCCATAATACTGTGTATAGCTGGGCTATGCACTATCAAACTGTATATAGAGGGGCTATGTTTTATCATATTATACATAGGGGTGCTATGTACTAATATACTGTGTATGGGAAGCTATAGACTATAAAACTGTGTAAAAGGGGGATATATGGCATCATACTGTGTATGGGGGCTATAGAGGCATTATACTGTGCAGAGATGCTTTTTGGCCTTCATTCTCTATAAAGGGACTATGGGCCATAATACTGTGCATAGCTGGGCTGTGGACTATCAAAGTGTCTATAGGGGGGCTATTGTCTATCATATTGTATATACGGGCTATGTTCTATCATACTGTGTATGGGAAGCTATAGGCTATAAATCTGTGTAAATAGGGGATGTGGGTCATAGTACTGCGTATGGGGGGTTATAGAGGCATTATACTGTGTATAGAGGCTTGTGGGCCATCATGCTCTATAAAGGGCTATGGGCAATCATATTATGTATAGGTTATTATGAGCCATCATACACTATAGAGGGGATATGGGGCCATAATATTGCGTATAGCTGGGCTATGGGCTACCATACTGCGTATAGCTGGGTTATGGGCCAAAATACTGTGTATAGCTGGGCTATGGGCTATAATGCTGTGTATAGCTGGGCTATGTGCTACCATATTGTGTTTGGGGAGTTATGGGCTATAATACTGTGAATAGACCTCTACATCTCAATTATAATGTTGTATCATACTGTGTATGGGAAGCTATAGGCTATAAATCTGTGTAAATAGGGGATATGGGTCATAATACTGCATATGGGGGGTTATAGAGGCATTATACTGTGTATAGAGGCTTTTGGGCCATCAAGTTGACGCGCCCCCTGGGCCTGTGTTGTGCAGGGGAACCCGGAACCGGGCCTGTTGTAGGATGCTGGGGGTTGTAGTCTCCGTGTGGCGGTGACCCGGTCCGTGCCCAGGGTGGTCAAACTAGTGGCAGTCTTAGGCTGAGTTCACACGATGCGTTTTTCGTGCGTTTCCGCTGCGTTTTTGCAGTTGCGGAAACGCTGCGGAAACGCATTAAAAACGCATGGTAGAAGGGCAGCAATGTTCCCCAATTGAAATCCGCATGTGCTGTGCCCACGATGCGGATTTTTCCGCAGCGTAAACGCTGCGGTCAAAAATCCGCAGCATGTCAATTAATTTTGCGGAAACGCTGCTCTTTTGCCGCCATTGACTTGCATTAGACCGCATGGAATCCGCATCACTGTATATGTTGATGCGCTTTTCATGCGGTCTAATGTGCAGATGGTACCCGGGTGTGGATGAGAGGACTCGCATCCAGACCCAGGTACCATTAAAAAAAAAAGAATAAAATAAAAAATATATATATTCTCACCTTCTGACAGCCCGCGCTGCGTCCTGCTGGCTTCCCGGGCACTTCACGGTTGAATGAAGGACCTTCGCTGACGTCAGAGTCATGTGACGGGTCACGTGACGCTGACGTTGGAAGGTCCTAAAGTCTTCACTGCCGGCAGCCGGGACCGAGCGAAGCTGGACACCGGGGGCCATCAGAGGGTAAAGTATATATTTATTTTTTATTTTTTGACATTCACACACTATATAAATCCATGCCGGTTGCATGGATTTATATAGTGTAAAGTTGACAAGCACTTTCCAAGTGATGCTAAAATCGCTTGGGAAGCGCTTGTCAACCCACATGCGGAAATGAAAGTGAAGACTGCTTAATTTCCGCATGTCCCTGGCAGGAAACCGCATGTACAAGCCGCATGCTTTTTTTCCTGCCAGAGAGATGCAGAAACGCTCAGGAAAAAATCCTGAGCATTTCTGCATCGTGTGCACATACCCTTAATGTATAGCAAATGTCCGACTACGCCACCCGTGGATTGCGGTCAGTGGGGACCGCCGCTGCGCTGCCGACCGCTGAGGCTGATGTTGTTTGCGCAGCCGAGTATGGGATAACTCCCCACGGGAGAAGTATTGCCTCAGGGCAGCTAATGTGAGAGATGATGGGAGTGATGGTGTGAGGGTACCAGTGCTAATGGTGCTGGTGCGGCAAGGAATCACAGAGACGTGAGGTGCAGTTCAGGGTCTTTACTGATGGTACAAGGCAGACCCTCCCGGGAGTACTGGCTAGTATAAGGGGCCTGGTCAGTCTGCGAGCAAGCAGGAGTTCCCCTGGCCAGGTGGAGTTGTAGGCCTCCCCGTTTATCTGCACTCTTCCTGGCTACCTTGCTGTCAGCGGTTACAAGTAGCCCAAGTCCCTGAGTATACCGTGTGGTGCTCACCCGTATGGCTGGTGACTTGGGGCCTTCTGTTAGCCTCCGCTCCTGGATGGCGGCGCTGGTCCCTTCTTTGTGACTGAGCCTCCGGGCTTGAACAGAGGACCTGGAATCCCCTGCCGGCTGGTTTCTGCTGCTGTGTATATATATCAGTCCCCACAGCCTCGGACTCCTGTGTCCGGTTTTAGTAACTTCAGCCAGGGTGAGCTATATCTCTGCTCAGCTCCAGCCCCTGGTCTTCAGCTGCTGCTCCTAAAGAGCTCCTGATGTATCTTTCCCTGTGTCTGGAACTTCACTGTCTAATCCCGCCCCAGACCCAGTTTATAAGGGCAGATTCCTCCCCTCCCAGGTCTGGGTGGGCCGTGTTGCATGTTTAGGGCTCCTGACCAGAGAAACCTCCCACTTGCTCTCAGACATAATATCTCTATTACTGTGGTAACCAGACCCCTGGGGTGCCACATTCCCCCCTAGTAAATTTTAGTACTCCGGGACTAAACACATTTTTAAAGAAACATAAATACAGGGTATAAACGATAATACAAAAACATATTTACAAGAAGCTTTAGTTCTTTAAAGGTCACGGCGTGTCCGTAACCGGGTGTCCATATCACCCAAGGTGAAGTTTGTAAAACAAGGGGGTGTCCATGTCACCCAAGGTGAAACTTTAAGCGAAGTAGGGGACCTGTCCAAAGCAAACCCCTTGCGTTGGCCTTGGGCGTGGCTGCAAGGCTGGAGCTAACTACTTTGGGCCGCAAGTAGGCCACGCCAGACAGGTTTCCTTTTCCGCGGCCGTCTTTGCAAGAGGCACCAAGGTGCAACTATCTACAAGCATTGTTCCGGTTATCCAGTGTCCATAACCTGCTAGTCCAAATAAATCTGCAGGGTAACTGAGAAACATAATTAGTAACAGGCAACAAACATAAACCATAAACAGTTAACAGATAAATTCACAGTGCATCACTTTAGATTTTCCAGCGAGCGAGCATCTGACCTCTAGTGACTCTAGTGGACCTACGGAGCTCACTAACTGGTTCTGCACTACAGGGTGTAGGAGGTGTTATGGGCAAGCTGGGCAGCTGTCTGTGCACTCTTTGGCTCACTAGGGGGACGGCAGGCTCACTACTAGCAGAGGGTTGATTCTCCTGTACTGCTGGTGTGGACTCTTCTGCCTCTTGGGCCGGCTGCTCTTCCAGCTCTACCGGTTCCTCTGTAGGCACTTGCGGGGCAGGCTGGAGAAAGGTGACGACGGGTACCACGACAGCGCCGTTTACTTGTGTCCTAGACCGGGGGAAGTCTCCGAGTACGGTACTGATCATTTCTTCCATTTCCAATGCGGGTTGAGGGTTTTCTTGATCTTCTTCAGGGCTTTGCAGCTGCTCGGGACACTTCTTCAGGTGGTCTCTGGAGACAATGGCTGTGGTTTCTCCTCCATCCTTACTGATTACGCAGATTTTTGGGTTCTCATGGCTTGAGGGCAGTACGGTGTATGGGTCCTTCTCCCACTGGTCTTCCAACTTGTGGAGCCGCCTCTTCCTCTTCAAGACCTGCTCTCCAGGTACCAGGGGAACAGCGGGAGCATACTGGTTATAAGCCTTCTCTTGCCTTTCTCTAGCTTGAGACAGACTTCGCTCGACTCTCTCCTGCACTTTCCGATACTGCTGCTGCCGCTCTGTATCCCAGTCTGCCTCTGGCGAGGTGTCCTCAGGTGTCAGGACTCCCATATCCAGGTCAATAGGCAGCTTACCAGGTCTTGCTCTCATTAGGTAAGCCGGGGTACAGTTGGTGGAACCTACAGGGATGTGGTTATACAGGTCCACCAGATTGGGCAGTTTCTCAGGCCACAGACTGCGTTCTTCCAGGGGCAATGTTTTTAGCAGATCTATCACCACCTGGTTCATCTTCTCGCAGAGTCCATTGGTTTGAGGGTGATAGGGCGTTGTTCTTATCTTCTTGCAGCCACACAGGTTGCAGAACTCCTGGAAGACCTCAGCTTCAAAGGCTGGTCCTTGGTCTGTCAGCACTTGGTCCGGGTACCCGTGTGGACGGCAGAAGTGCTGCTGGAAGGCTCTAGCTGCTGTTTGAGCCGTTAAGTCATTGACCGGGACCACCACCAGGAACCAGGAGTAATGATCTACGATTGTGAGGGCGTAGACATACCCAGATCTGCTTGGAGCCAGTTTCACATGGTCCAGGGCTACCAGTTCCAGTGGCTGTCTGGTGATGATGGGCTGCAGGGGAGTCTTCTGGCTGGCACGGTCCTTTCTTCTTAGGTTGCACGGGCCACAGTCTCTGCACCACCTCTCGATGGCTCCTCTCATGCCTACCCAGTAGAACCGTTCACGCAACAAGAACTCCAGCTTCTTCCATCCGAAGTGTCCTGCTCCATTGTGGTATGCCTCCAGAACCATAGCCGCGTCTCGTCTTGGGACCACTACCTGCAAGGTCAACTCATGTGTTCGAGAGTTAACCATTCTCCGGCACAGCTTCTCCCTGTAGAGGAACAGCTTACTTTTCTCCTTCCACATTTGCTTGGTCTCCTCCGGAGCGTCTGGGTCAAGACTGGCATCGGCCTGGGTCAGCATTTCCTTCACCAAACGGACTGCGGGATCACTGTCTTGCGTCTCCGCCCAGTTGTAGTGGGGCAAGGGATTGAACGTCACGGAGCGCCTGTCCTTCACACGGTGGGAATACAGGGTAATCCCATGACGGTGGAACGCAGGGAGCTCGACTTCTTCCAGATCTTCTGGATATTCCCCTACGTCCGGTAAGTTCGGCATTCTAGACAGGGCATCCGTGTTGGCATTTGATCGCCCCGCCCGGTATTTGATGGTGAATTCAAAGTTGGACAGGCGGGCCATCCATCTCTGTTCCAGGGCACCGAGCCTTGCAGTGTCCAAGTGTGTCAACGGGTTGTTATCCGTGTACACGGTGAATTTGGAGGAGGCAAGGTAATGCTTGAAACGTTCGGTCACTGCCCACACTACTGCCAGGAACTCCAGCTTGAATGAGCTATAATTCTCAGGGTTCCTCTCCGTGGGCCGTAGCTTTCGGCTGGCGTAAGCGATTACCCGTTCTTTTCCTTGCTGGATCTGGGACAGTACGGCTCCTAGCCCGATGTTGCTTGCGTCCGTGTGGAGGATAAAGGGCTGGCTGTAGTCTGGATATGCCAGGATTTCATCCCCCGTGAGGGCCATCTTCAGCTGGCAGAAGGACTCCTCTTCCAGCTTTTCCACCTGAAGGGCGGCTTCTGGTTTTTGGCTTTCCGAGATTGACCTATCAGGAGGTCCTGCATAGGGGCTGCCAATTTGGTGAAACCGGGAATGAATCTTCGGTAGTAGCCTACCAACCCAAGGAACTGCCGCACTTCCTTTATGCTGGAGGGTCTTGGCCAGTCCTTAATCACGGTGATCTTATCAGGGTCGGGAGCCACTCCGTCAGCACTCACCACGTGTCCCAGGTACTGCACCTTTGGTTTCAGGAGGTGACACTTGGAGGGTTTCACCTTTAGGCCGTAGTTTGCCAGAGCTTCAAACACTTCTGCCAGGTGTTTCAGGTGGTCCTCGTAGGTCTTGGAATAGACGATGACATCGTCCAGGTATAACAGGACCGTCTCGAAGTTCCGGTGTCCCAGACAGCATTCCATCAACCGTTGGAAGGTTCCTGGTGCGTTGCAGAGCCCGAACGGCATACAGTTAAATTCGCTGAGACCCATCGGGGTGGTGAATGTGGTCTTCTCCCGGTCCGCCTCTGCTACAGGAACCTGCCAGTACCCGCTAGTGAGATCCAAAGTAGAGAAGAAGTTAGCAGATTTTAATGCAGCTAAGGACTCTTCTATCCTTGGTAACGGGTACGCATCTTTGTGTGTGATACGGTTGACCTTCCTGTAGTCTACACACATTCTCATGGTGTTGTCTTTCTTTTTCACTAAGACTAGTGGAGCTGCCCAGGGGCTACAGCTGTCCCTGATTACCCCAGCCTCCTTCATGTCTCTAAGCATCCCCTTGGCGTGTTGGTAGTGTGCCGGGGGTAGGGATCGGTATCTCTCCTTTATGGGAGGATGGTCTCCCGTGGGGATGTGGTGTTCTACCCCCTTTACTCGCCCGAAGTCTAGCGGGTGTTTACTAAACACTCTCTCGTACTCTCGAACCACCCGATAGACTCCCTGTTTCTGGTGTGAGGGAGTGGAGTCCGTACCCAAATGCAGTTGCTGACACCAGTCCTCCATTGGTTTCTTAGAGCCGTTACCTTCCTCTGGTTGAGATGGAGGCAAGGGTTCCACGGCCTGTACAGAATTCTGGTTTATGGTGAACAATTTGGCTAGCGTGGCATACCGGGGCAGGTGTACTTCTCTCTCCCCGATATTTATGATGCGAACGGGCACCCTCCCATGGCGTACATCGACCACCCCCCGTGGGCCTACTGTCTGAGTAGACGGGTTCTACCATTGCTTGGTAATCTCTACCTCTTAGACCAATAGCTGCCCGGCACCAAATCATCATCTCACTTTTTGGGGGCATGGCAATAGGGAACGGGTCACACATTCTCACGCTACCTATCTCACCACCAGATAGTTCCACCTGTTGCCGCTTCATCAGTGCCCGGATCTCTTTTTGGAGCACATGCTGCTGGCCGGAACTGGCGTTCTTGGCAACCTGCTGTAAAATGAGAATCACCTCTGCAAGACAATTTTCAATCACATTAGTTCCCAAGGTTATTCTAGGGTGACTCTCATGACGGTTTATGTCCACTATAATCAGTCCTTGTGCCGCCAGTTCGACTTTACCGATCTTAATGGTCACCTCCTTGAATCCCACCTGCGGCACGGGCTGACCATTGCTGGCGATGATACTCAGGTCGTCATCTAGGTAGCGGGTTATGTCCGAGTCATTCCAGTACTGCTTAAAGAGCACGTACGGGATGGTGGTCACCTGTGACCCAGTGTCTAGTAGGGCACTCATAGGAATTCCATCCAGTACCACAGGCAAGATTGGACGTCCCCCTACGTATTTATCATGCCAGTTTGATGGGCCTGATGATCTTATGCCTGGGGGTTGGCCCTCTACCCCAGGTTGTGCCCGTTTAAATGACAGTACCTTGCCACATGTCCGGGTTGATTGCAGCGGCGGCAGATGGGTCGTCCGTCCTCGTTGTATCTGTCGCTGGGTCTTCCTCTGGCCGGTGGAGTCCTCCTCAGTCGGCGCCACGGGACGTCCTCCGGTCCGGATGCCAGCTGGATCTTTCCTGGAGAAGAGGCCTGTAAAGACTGCACAGTTCTGGTTAGCGCGGCAACGCTCTTAGTCAGCTCTTGGACCTGATGGTGCAGGTCTGTAGCCGGGTCACTGTTTAAAGCCTGGCATCAGCTCCCACAGGCCCTGCAGACAAGGGCACCGTCTCCTGGTGGTAAGTGATAGCAGGGCGCCTGTGGGTCACAGCGCCACCTGGTGTCGGTTCTCGGAGCACCCGGATGGCTCTGTCCTTGAACTGTGCAAAGTCCAGGTCAGGGTCCTGTAAGGCCATTGCCCGCAACTGGGTTCGGTGGGCATTGCACAGTAGACCCTCAATAAATTGTTCAGTCAACAGCTTATCTTCATTTCCCACGCTGTCAGGGTCTGCCTGCTTAATGGCTCTTAGGGCCTCTTGTAGGTTTAAAGCATAGTCTCTTATACTCTCATGTGCCCGTTGTTTGCACCCGTAAAATCGGAGCTTTATTTCGGCTGAGGTGCGGGTGTCAAATGTGTCTTTCAGCCGGGCTAGTATTTCTCTGACAGTCCTCTTCCTCCCAGGTGGCCAGGACTTTACCTCCCTTTGGGCTGCCCCGATTAATTGGGCCACCAGGATGCTCACTTTTTGCTCTTCTGTGAGGGGGTACACCTGGAAGAGGCTATACAGTCTTTCACTAAAGTCATTTAGAGTATGTGACTCCCCTGAGTACTGGGGTAGCCAGGTTGCCCCCGGGATATAGGGCATGGTGAATGGCATGACTGCTGCAGCGGTTGCGCGGCGGTGGCTGTGGCAGTGGAGCTCCCCTCGGTGTCCGACATCCTCCTTCCCCCCTAGTGGACCGTGGCCTACCTTGCGATGCTCTTCTTCCGTAGGCCGCGGCTCCGCAGTCGATCGTCGGGGTTGAGGACCTGGCGTCGCGCTCCGATGACGTCAGCGTCGCTCTTCCTCCCTTCCAGGACCTTGCGCAGCGTCAGAGCGTGGGGCGGAGCGTGAGGCGAAGCTTCGGATCTCGTGCGCTTTCGGCGTCCACGCCCCTCTTCTTCCTGTGCGACGTCCCGAAGATGGCGTCCGAAGGCGGGAAGCAGCTGCGGATGGCGGGAAGAAGGCAGAAGACGGCGGGAAACGGTCCAAGATGGCGTCTGATGGCGGGAATCGGCTCCGGATGGCGGGAAACGACTCCGGACGGCGGGAAACTTCACCACAGGTAAGTTCAAAAGTCTTTTTCAGGCACGCAGTACCCGGTGGTTGCGGGCACGAAATCCTGCCGACTACGCCAAAGTTGACGCGCCCCCTGGCCCTGTGTTGTGCAGGGGAACCCGGAACCGGGCCTGTTGTAGGATGCTGGGGGTTGTAGTCTCCATGTGGCGGTGACCCGGTCCGTGCCCAGGGTGGTCAAACCAGTGGCAGTCTTAATGTATAGCAAATGTCCGACTACGCCACCCGTGGATTGCGGTCAGTGGGGACCGCCGCTGCGCTGCCGACCGCTGAGGCTGATGTTGTTTGCGCAGCCGAGTATGGGATAACTCCCCACGGGAGAAGTATTGCCTCAGGGCAGCTAATGTGAGAGATGATGGGAGTGATGGTGTAAGGGTCCCAGTGCTAATGGTGCTGGTGCGGCAAGGAATCACAGAGACGTGAGGTGCAGTTCAGGGTCTTTACTGATGGTACAAGGCAGACCCTCCCGGGAGTACTGGCTAGTATAAGGGGCCTGGTCAGTCTGCGAGCAAGCAGGAGTTCCCCTGGCCAGGTGGAGTTGTAGGCCTCCCCGTTTATCTGCACTCTTCCTGGCTACCTTGCTGTCAGCGGTTACAAGTAGCCCACTTCCCTGAGTATACCGTGTGGTGCTCACCCGTATGGCTGGTGACTTGGGGCCTTCTGTTAGCCTCCGCTCCTGGATGGCGGCGCTGGTCCCTTCTTTGTGACTGAGCCTCCGGGCTTCTATGGCCAGAGGACCTGGAATCCCCTGCCGGCTGGTTTCTGCTGCTGGGTATATATATCAGTCCCCACAGCCTCGGACTCCTGTGTCCGGTTTTAGTAACTTCAGCCAGGGCGAGCTATATCTCTGCTCAGCTCCAGCCCCTGGTCTTCAGCTGCTGCTCCTACAGAGCTCCTGATGTATCTTTCCCTGTGTCTGGAACTTCACTGTCTAATCCCGCCCCAGACCCAGTTTATGAGGGCAGATTCCTCCCCTCCCAGGTCTGGGTGGGCCGTGTTGCATGTTTAGGGCTCCTGACCAGAGAAACCTCCCACTTGCTCTCAGACATAATATCTTTATTACTGTGGTAACCAGACCCCTGGGGTGCCACAATACTCTATAAAGGGCTATGGGCAATCATATTGTGTATAGGTTCTTATGAGCCATCATACACTATAGAGGGGATATGGGGCCATAATATTGCATATAGCTGGGCTATGGGCTAACATACTGCGTATAGCTGGGCTGTGGGCTATAATGCTGTGTATAGCTGGGCTATGTGCTACCATATTGTGTGTGGGGAGTTATGGGCTACAATACTGTGAATAGGCCTCTACATCTCAATTATAGACATGTATGAGACACTTTAAAATTTCTTATACCAGTGAACACATTTCATCTCATCCATGAGAGCACTAACAGCCAGTGCTGTGTTGGGTAAGAGAAAAATAAATAGGTCAGTCATGGCCAGCTGTTAATGGGTGGAGGAGGCCGGATTTTTTTTTTTATTCAGTTTATAGAACATCACATAAAATGTGAGCGTAAGCAGCGTACATAGCAGCAGAATTCACCAGAAGTGGGCAGAAATGGGGCATAATACTGTGTATAGCTGGGCTGTGGACTATCAGACTGTCTATAGAAGGGCTATTGTATATCATATTGTATATATGGGGGCTATGTTCTATCATACTGTGTAAATAAGTGATGTATGGCATCATACTGTGTATTGGGGCTATAGATGCATTATACTGTGTCTAGGCAGGTATGGGGCCATTATACTGTGCATCGGGGCTATTCGGGCATCATAATGTGTATACGGGCCTATAGGCCATAATACTGTGTATCTGGGCTATGGACTATCAAACTGTCTATAGAGGGGCTATTGTCTATCATATTGTATATAGGGGGCTATGTTCTACCCTACTGTGTATGGGAAGATATAGGCTATAAAACTGTGTAAATATGTGATGTATTGCTTCATACTCTGTATGGGGGGCTATAGGTGCATTATACTGTATATAGGTAAGTATTGGGACATTATACTGTGTATAGGGGCTATTCGGGAATCATACTGTGTATAGCAGCTTATGGGCAATAATACTGTGTATAGCTGTACTATGGACTATCAAACTGTCTATGGAGGGGCTATAGTTTATCATATTGTACATAGGGGGGCTATGTTCTAATATATTGTGTTTGGGAAGCTATAGGCTATAAAACTGTATAAAAGGGGGATATATGACATCATACTGTGTATGGGGGCTATAGAGGCATTATACTGTGTATAGAGGCTTATTGGCCATCATACTCTATAAAGGGGCTATGGGCCATAATACTGTGCATAGGTGGGCGGTGGACTATCAAACTGTCTATAGAGGGGCTATTGTCTATCATATTGTATATAGGGGGCTATGTTGTATCATACTGTGTTTGGGAAGCTATAGGCTATAAATCTGTGTAAATAGGGGATATGGGTCATCATACTGCGTATGGGGGGCTATAGAGGCATTATACTGTGTATAGAGGCTCATGGGCCATTATACTCTATAAAGAGCTATGGGAAATCATATTGTGTATAGGTTCTTATGAGCCTTCATACACTATAGAGGGACTGTGGGACCATAATACTATGTATAGCTGGGCTATGGACCATAATTCTCTGTATAGCTGGACTATGGGCTACCATACTGTGTAAGGGGAGCTATGGGCTATCATGCTGTGAATAGGGATCTACATCTCAATTATAGACATGTGTGAGACACTTCAAAATTTTTATACCGGTGATCACATTTCATCTCATCCATGACAGCACTAACACCCAGTGCTGTGTAGGGTAAGAGAGAAATAAATAGGTGAGTGATGGCCAGCTATAAAAGGGTGGAGGAGGCTGGAGGTTTTTTTTGTTTTGTTTTTTAACATCAGCACATGTCTACAATAATTCCATCTTTATGGTACTATATATAGATTTACACTCTGTATATAATACATAAAAATACCGGTAATTGACTCTCCAAGGCCATGAAATTGCATCATAATTTTGGGGAAAAAGGTGAGTGTTGGCCGGCTATTATGGGGTGGAGGAGGCCGGATTTTTTTTATTTTTATTTGTTTGAGTTCATAGAACATCACATACAATTTTGTGCACATAGCAGGAAATTTCTCCCAGAAGTGTTCAGAAAAATGCAACATATCATCAAAGCTGCTATTCTGGACCTTCAAATTTTGAGAATACAGATATGTAAGAACTCCTGCAAGACCGACGCCGTAAGGTTTGTTCAACCACTGTGGGTAAGTGGAAGCACCAAAACATTTGTGTTGTATCCAGGGACAAACAGGCAACGCGGAAAATCTGGCAAATTCTTAATGGGCCAATCTATTAGCAAAACTTTTACCAGGGAGCTATATTTTATCACACTGTGTATGGGAAGCTATAGGCCAGTGGTGGTAAACTTATGGCACGTGTGCCAGAGGGGGCACGCAGAGCCCTCCTTGTAGGCAAGCGCTCCATACCCTCAGCACTAGTGCCGCTACCACTTTCCTCAGCCTGCACACCATCCCCCTCATCACTAGCGCCACTTTGACTCTCCTCTTCTGCACACGCACCCTCCCATCATGCTGCGCGCCGAGGGTGCGGGATGTCGCACGGGGCAACAGGTAAGGCTGTGGTATGTGAAGAGGAAAGATCAGCATTGGAAATGGTAAAGGTGAGTGAGTAGTTATTTCCTTTTTTTTAATGTGGGGCCATTATATAGTATGGAGCACTATGTGAGGCCATTATACAGTATGAAACATCATGGGGGGCCATTGTACTGTATGGAGCACTATGTGGGCCATTTTACTGTATGGAGCGCTATGTGGGGTCATTATTCTGTATGGAGCACTATGTGGGGCCATTATACAATATGGAGCAGTATGTGGGGCCATTATACTGTATGGAGCGCTATGTGGGGCCATTATACTGTATGGAGCACTATGCGGGGCCATTATACAGTATAGAGCATCATGCACAGCCATTATACAGTATGGAGCACTATGTGGGCCATTTTACTGTATGGAACACTATGTGGGGCCATTATACTGTATGGAGCACTATGCGTGGCCATTATGCAGTATAGAGCATCATGCACAGCCATTATGCACTATAGAGCACTGTGTGGGGCCATTTTACTGTATGGAGCGCTATGTGGGGCCATTATGCTGCATGGAGCACTATGTGAGGCCATTATACAGTGTGGAGCATCATGTGGGGCCATTATACAGTATGAAGCACTATGTGGGGCCATTATACAGTATGGAGAATCATGTGGGGCCATTATACAGTATGAAGCACCATGTGGGGCCATTATACTGTATGGAGCATCATCTGGGGCCATTACACAGTATGGAGCACTATGTGAGGCCATTATACAGTATGTAGCATGATGTAGGGTCATTATACTGTATGGAGCACTATGTGGGTCCATTATACAGTATAGAGCATCATGCACAGCCATTGTATAATATGGAGCATCATGTGGGGCCATTTTACTGTATGAAGCACCATATGGGGCCATTATACTGTATGGAGCATCATGTGGGGCCATTATACTGTATGAAGCTCTCTGTCGGGCCATTATACTGTATGGAGCACTATATGAGGCATTATACAGTATGGAGCATGATGTGGGGTCATTATACAGTTTGAAGTACCATCTGAGACCATTATACTGTATAGAGGACCATTCAGGGTCATTATACAGTACGGAGCGCTATATGAGGCCATTATACAGTATGTAGCATGAGGTGGGGTCATTATACAGTATGGAACACCATGTGGGGTCATTATACAGTATGTAGCATGATGTGGGGCCGTTATACACTTTAAACCATTATACTGTATGGAACACCATTTAGGGCCATTATACTGTATGAAGCACTATCCGAGGCCATTTAATAGTATGGAGTACCATGTGGGGCCATTATACAGTATGGAGCACTATGTGGGGCCATTATACAATATGGAGCATGATGTGGGGCCATTATACTGTATGGAGCATTATGTGGGGCCATTATACAATATAGAGCATCATCTGGAGCCATTATACAGTATGGAGCATCATGTGAGGCCATTATACAGTTTGGAGGATTATTCAGGGCCATTAAACTGCATGGAGCACTATGCAAGGCCATTATACAGTATGAAGAATCATGTACAGCCACTATATCGTATGGAGCATCATGTGGGGCCATTTTACTCTATGGAGCACTATGTGGGGCCATTATACAGTATAAAGCATCATGTGGGGTCATTATTCTGTATGGAGCACTATGTGGGGCCATTACACCATATGGCGCATTATGTGGGGCCATTATACAGTTTGGAGCATCATGCGGGGCCATTAAACTGTATGGAGTACTACGTGGTGCCATTATACAGTTTGGAGCATCATGCACAGCCATTATACAGTATGGAGCATCGTGTGGGGCAATTTTACTATATGGAGCATCATGTAGGGTCATTTTTCTGTATGGAGCACTATGTGCGCCCATTATACAGTATGGAGCATCATGTGGGGCCATTACACTGTATAGAGCGCTGTGTCGGGCCATTATACAGTATTGAGCACTATGTGAGGCCATTTTACAGTATGGAGCATCATGTGAGGCCGTTATACAGTTTGGAGCATCATGTTGGGCCATTATACAGTTTGGAGGATCATTCAGGGCCATTTCATAGTATGGAGTACCATGTGGGGCCATTATACAGTATGGAGCACTATGTGGGGCCATAATACAGTATGGAGCATGATGTGGGGCCCATTATACTGTATAGCGCGCTGTGTCGGGCCATTATACAATATAGAGCATCATCTGGGGCCATTATGTAGTATGGAGCATCATGTGGGGCCATTAAACTGCATGGAGCACTATGCAAGGCCATTATACAGTATGGGGAATCATAAACAGCCATTATATGGTATGGAGCATCATGTGGGGTCATTTTACTGTATGGAACACTATGTGGGGCCATTTTACAGTATAACGCATCATGTGGGGTCATTATTCTGTATGGAGCACTATGTGGGGCCATTACACCATATGGCGCATAATGTGGGGCCATTATACTGTATGGAGCACTATGTGGAGTCATTATACAATATGGAGCATCATATGGGGCCATTATACAGTTTGGAGCATCATGCGGGGCCATTAAACTGTATGGAGTACTACGTGGTGCCATTATACTGTATGGAGCATCATGTACAGCCATTATACAGTATGGAGCATCGTGTGGGGCAATTTTACTGTATGCAGCATCATGTAGGGTCAATATTCTGTATGGAGCACTATGTGGGGCCATTATACAGTATGGAGCATCATGTGGGGCCATTATACTGTATAGAGCGCTTTGTCAGGCCATTATACAGTATTGAGCACTATGTGAGGCCATTTTACAGTATGGAGCATCATGTGGGGCTATTATACCGTTTGGAGCACCATCCTGGGCCATTATACTGTATGAAGCACCATGTGAGGTCATATACTGTATGGACCATTATGTGGGGCCATTGTACAGTATGGAGCATAATGTGGGGTCATTATACAGTAAGGGGCATTATGTTGGACTCATTACACAGTATGGAGCACTATGAGGGGCCATTATACAGTATTGAGCATCATGTGGGGCCATTATACAGTATGGAACATCATATAGGGCCATTATACAGTATGGAGCATCATGTGGGGCCATTATACAGTTTGGATAACTATGTGGGGCCATTATACTGTATGGAGGACTATATGTGGGGCCCATTATACTGTATGGAGGACTATATGTGGGGCCCATTAGACTGTATGGAGAACTTTTTGTGCCCAATATACTGTATAGAGAACTGTGTAGGGCCATTAGCTTAAGTTCACATGAAGCATTTTTGATGCATTTTCGTGGCGGTTTTCCCACCGCAAAACGCTGCGAGAACGCTTGTTAATAGGTCTGCCAGGTATAGCAATGCGAATCTAGATATTCTGTGCACATGATGCGGAAATTTCCGCTCAATTTGCATTGCGGTAAAAACCACAGCATAGACCATGGTTTGGGCATTTCCGCCACGAATTCGCGCCCATTGACTTGCATTAAATCGCAGCAAACCCGCAGGTATAATATCTATACCTGCAGATATGCTGCGTTTCAATGAAAGTCAATGGGCGCAGATTTGCACCGGAAATGCGCTGCGAGTGGTACCCAGGTCGGGAGAGGAGGACTACATCTCCTCTCATCCGACCGCCGCTCTCGCTGATAACAGCGAGAGGGGCGTGGAAGGGAGGAGCAGTAGTCTTGCCCTGCCCAGCCCACGTGCCCGCTGTTAAAAAAAGTGAAAATAAAAAAAATAAACCTCTATACTCACCTGTCCGGCGGCCCCCGCTGCGATCCTCTCCTCCCGGCGGTATACTGCGGGGAGTGGGCTCGCTCCCCGCAGTATACTGTGCTTCCAGGACCTGCGCTGACATCACTAATCAGCTGAGCGGTCTCATGATCATCAGCTGATCGGTGACACCCGCAATCAGCTGATCGGTCACATGACCAATTAGCTGATGCTCACCTGACCCTGGGAACATTCGCAAGCTCACTGGGGCTGATCAGCTGCAACATGTATACTGTGATTTTACAACCCTGTCATTATACAGTGCTGTCTTCTATAGCAGTGACATCAGTGATGGCTGATGTCACTGGTGTAGAAGTGACCCGGATCGTCGTGGGACAATCGTTGGCGGTACGTGGACTACGTTGTTGACGGCGGCCAGGTGAGGGATAAGGTTGTTTGTTATTTTACGTTTTTTTCAGAAGATCGATGACTTCGCGGACAGAGTGTAATAAAATAATTTAAAAAAATTGTATTCTGGCCGTGTCTTTTAGTGAAAAAGCGGCAACCATTTTACTACGCGGTTATTAATGGGGGCGTCTTATAGACACCCTCCATTACTAACTTTGGCTTCTCGTCAGCCGCCAATTCAAGGCTGAGGTGAACCCCAACCCCATTACCCCACTCTCCACCTCTACAGGGCAGTGGGAAGAGCGGAGGCTAACAACAATATTTGGCGCATCTTATGGCTGCGCCATTTTTGGGACTCCTGAGGGGTGATATTAATAGCCGCGGAGGGGGCTAGTATCCATGGCCCCTTCCCTGGCTATTAATATCAGCCCGCAGCTGTCTAGTTTAGCCTGGTTAGATTTTATAGGGGGATCCCACGTCAATTTTTTATGGGGCCCCCTGTAATTTAGCCAGTAGAATCATAGAATCATAGAATGGTAGAGTTGGAGGGGACCTCCTGGGTCATCTGGTCCAACCCCCTGCTCAAAGCAGGATTCACTAGATCATCTCAGACAGATGTCTGTCCAGCCTCTGTTTGAAGACGTCCATTGAAGGGGAACTCACCACCTCTCGTGGCAGCCTGTTCCACTCATTAATCACCCTAACTGTCAAAAAGTTTTTTCTAATATCTAATCTGTGTCTCCTCCCATTTAGTTTCATCCCATTGCTTCTAGTCTTTCCTTGTGCAAATGAGAATAAAGATGATCCTTCTACAATGTGACAGCCCTTGACATATTTGTAGACAGCTATTAAGTCTCCTCTCAGTCTTCTTTTTTGCAAGCTAAACATTCCCAAATCCTGCAACCGTTCCTCATAGGACATGGTTTGCAGACCAGTCACCATTCTGGTCGCTCTTCTCTGAACTTGCTCCAGTTTGTCTATGTCTTTTTTAAAATGTGGTGCCCAAAACTGTACACAGTATTCCAGATGAGGTCTGACCAAAGAGGAGTAAAGACCGATAATGACTTCACGTGATCTAGACTGTATGCTTCTGTTAATACATCCCAGAATTGTATTTGCCTTTTTTGCTGCTGCATCACACTGTTGACTCATGTTCAGTCTATGATCTATTAGTATACCTAAGTCTTTTTCACATGTACTGTTGCTTAGTCCTATTCCTCCCATTCTGTATATGCTTTTTTCATTTTTATTGCCCAGATGTAGTACTTTGCATTTTTCCCTGTTAAAAAACATTCTGTTGGTTGCTGCCCACTGCTCCAGTTTATTTAGGTCTTTTTGAATCCTCTCTCTCTCTTCTCTAGTATTAGCTATCCCTCCTAGCTTTGTGTGATCAGCAAATTTAATCAGTTTACCCTCAATTCCTTCATCTAAATCATTGATAAAGATGTTGAACAATACAGGTCCCAGGACGGAGCCCTGTGGTACCCCACTTGAGACATTCATCCAGCTGGATGTGAAGCCATTTACAACCACCCTTTGAGTCCGATCACTAAGCCAGTTATGAATCCACCTAACAGTTGCCTGGTCCATTGCATACTTGGTCATTTTTTCAATAAGGATGGTGTGAGATACTTTGTGAAATGCTTTGCTGAAGTCAAGATATACTATATCTACAGCATTTCCCTGATCCACCCAGTCAGTGATTCTGTCATAGAAGGAAATTAAGTTAGTCTGACATGACTTGTTAGTTACAAACCCATGCTGACTCTGGTTAATCACTTCATTCTTATCCATGTACTTACATACATGTTGTTTAATAATTTGTTCAAAGATCTTTCCTGGTATAGAAGTCAGACTCACCGGCCTATAGTTCCCTGGGTCCACCTTCTTCCCCTTTTTGAAGATAGGAACAACATTTGCTCTTCTCCAGTCTTCTGGGACTTCTCCTGTTCTCCAAGAATTTTCAAAGATTATGGAGAGTGGTTCTAAAATTTCTTCTACGATCTCCTTCAGTACTCTGGGGTGTAATTCATCTGGACCTGGAGACTTGAACTCATTTATGTTAGCTAAATATTCCCTCACAATCTTTCTGTTTACAGATAACTTGGATTCCTCTATTCCTTTAAAAGGACAGTGAAGATCAGTTGATGTTACATTTTCTTTCTGAGAGAAAACAGATGCAAAATAGGAATTAAAAAGTTCGGCCTTCTCAACATCCTCTCTTACCATTTCTCTATTTTCATCCTGTAAAAATCCTATAGCATCTTTGACTTTTCTTTTACTTTTGACATACCCCCAAAATCCTTTTTTATTGCTTTTGACATCTCTTGCAAGCCTTAATTCATTGTCAGCTTTAGCTAACCTGATACGTGCCCTGCAGGATCTGCAGACTGCATTATAATCTTCTTTAGATATGCCTCCCTCTTTCCATTTAATAAACATTTCTTTCTTTCTTTTTAGCATGTGTTTAAGTTCTGGGTTCATCCATCCTGGTTTCCTTAAATGCTTCCCATTCTTCCTACTTTTCGGGATTGTTAACGATTGTGCTTTGAGAATCTCATTTTTAAAAATTTCCCATCCTTCCTGGACATTTTTGTCCTTAAGGACATCCAGCCATTGGATCCCTCCTATTCTCTTTCTGAGTCTCTTAAAATCTACCTTTCTAAAATCTAACCTTGAAGTTTGAGTCTTCACATGTCTTCCTCCTCTAGTTATCCAAAATTCTATAATAGCATGATCGCTGCCTCCTAGGGTCCCAGCCACCTTTACCTCCTCAACCATTTCCTCCCTGTTTATAAGGATTAGATCCAAAGTAGCAGATCCCCTTGTTTTCTCCCCTACCTTTTGGAAGATAAAGTTGTCAGCAAGAGAGGATAAGAATTTGCTTGACCTGTTAGTTTTACTTGAGAGAGATTCCCAACAAATGTCTGGATAGTTGAAATCTCCCATGACCAAGGCTAAACAAACAGCTGTGGGCTGATATTAATAGCCAGGGAAACATTGTTGGCTAATGGCCCCTTCCTCAGCTACTAATATCAGCCCCCAGAGGTTGGCTTTCCCTCCGCTGGTTATAAAAATGACGTGGGAGCCCACTCCATTTTTTTTTACATTTTAGGCTCTGTGCCCATGATCCGGACATAGCAGCGCTTTGGACACATATTTTTTGCAGCGTACAAAATGTTGCATTCTATTGAACGCAGGTAAATACACATGTGTTCACTGAACCATGCGTATTTACCACATTCTATACATTCTAGTGGTCAAATTTCTGTTGCGGAGACTGGTGACTCCACAAGAGAATTTAACATGCTGCCGCCCTGAAAGATGCGCTGCATGTCCGCGGGAGATCCGCAGCCTCAGATGCACGCATAATGGACATGGTATTTCCAGAGATCCCATCCACTATGCTGTAACATCTGGACGCTGAGGGTTTGACATCGTATAAACATGCAGCGTCAAACCTGCAGCGGCTCCTGATCGTGGCCATGTACCCAAACTCACCCACAGCATGTAAATTTCTGTAGCTGACACGCTAGTCTCCGCTGCAGATTTTGACCGATTGAAGTGTCATTATATGTGGTGGATTCACATGTACCGACAACAAAACACCGCATTTTGGACGAAAAATGCTCTTCATCCAAAGCGCTGCTGAGAGCTTATCAGGGGGCATAGCGGCTAACGAGCCAGCCGTGAGCTGTTATTTAATGGCCAGGGACCATGTTTGCAAATGGCACCTCCCCAGGCTAAAAATACCAGTTCACAGCAGCCGCATAAATTACATGAATAGAAATGCTAATGAAGATTGGGTGAAAGGGACTAGCTGACACCCAGCTCTTTTGTTTGGTTATGACAAGGTATCAATCAGACCTTTTCATGACCAAAACTAATTAAAGTAAAGTAAAGAGTTAAATATACAGACA
Source organism: Phyllobates terribilis (assembly GCF_046119375.1). Lineage (NCBI taxonomy): Eukaryota > Metazoa > Chordata > Amphibia > Anura > Dendrobatidae > Phyllobates > Phyllobates terribilis. Next base: position 254,428 of record NW_027364192.1, read on the forward strand.
TACACAGAGCAAGCACTTTATTTAAAATACAACAGACACATTCTTTAATCATTTAAATTAACCAATAACTTTATTTAGCTCCAAAAAGCATTCATTGATGTACAAAAACGCTTCAAAAATCGCACCAAAAAACAAGTCAAAAACGCATCAAAAACGCCCAGCGTTTTTCCTGCCGAGGAGATGCAGAAACGCTCAGGAAATTTCTGCTTCAAATCCTGATTGTGCTCACATACCCTTATACTGTATTTAGGGCTGTGTGGGGATTACATTTAAAGTATCATGCTATGATGGTGTCACCATTCTTTGCTGGGGGAATTGAGGGAGAGGGGTACAGTAGGGTCATCATACTGTGCGTGTGGAGGAATTCACGGTGGGGGTGTCATATTGTGTTTGGGGGCACTTTTGTTTACATCATACTATATTCTGTTTTATTCAAGGTTTTTTATTTATTTATTTTTATTTATTTTACTCACTTATATAGCGCCATTAATTCCATAGCACTTTACAGACATTATCGGCACTGTCCGCATTGGAGCTCACAATCTAAGTTCCCTATCAGTATGTCTTTGGAATGTGGGAGGAAACCAGAGAACCCAGAGGAAACCCTCGTAAATACGGGGAAAACATTCAAACTCCTTGCAGATCTTGTCCTTGGTGGGATTTGAATCCAGGACCCCAGCGCTGCAAGACTGCAGTGCTAATTACTGAGCCGCTGTGCTGCCCATTAATCCTTTGTTATTATATATTTAAATTAGGCCTTATGCTTTCTACTGCTGCTACATAACATATTATATTATTCCACTATAATTCCAAAAGTTAATCGTTTTAATTGATAAGGAAAAACTTCCTCAATCGTAGACATTTTTTAAAGAATAACAAGGTTGGCCCGTGACTTTATCCAAGCTTTTAACTTTGCCTCTGTGTATTTGTGTTTGACATTCCTGGCTTAAAGGGTTATTCTCATCATGATAAAGAAATACAGTTGCAAAGAGGTTGTAAAAACAAATAACTTTGCAATTTTACTTTTGATTAAAAATCCTCTCCATTCTCAAGAACAGACCTCCACTGCAATCGGTGGCTAGTATCTTAGGCTTGGAGTGCAGTGCTTACAAGCTCTTAGCTATAGACTCTATAGCGTGCTAATGTAGGAGTTGTTTTTCTAAACTAAAATCAAAGTATTCAGGTTAAATTGCCGTGTTGGCACTTTTCGATAAATAAGTGGGTTTTGGATTGCAATTTGGGCACAAGGTCTCTAAAAGGTTCGTCATCACTGCTATAGGTTATAAAACTGTGAAAAGAGGGTATATGAGACATCATACTGTGTATGGGGGCTATAGAGGCATTATAATGTGTATAGGCAGATATGGGGAAATTTTACTGTGTATAGGGGCTATCTGGGCATCATACTGTGAATAGCGGACTATGGGCCATCATACTCTATAGAGGGGTGTGACAAAGTCACTGGCAAAGTGCTGGAGGTGAGGTATGTTTCACTGAGGCTATTAGCTTAAGTGATTTGAAACCCAGAAGTTTTGCTCCAGCACACTAACTGGTGCAAGGGGTTAAGCAGCCATTTTAAAAGGGTTGGGTTTTTGTGAACGACCATAGAGCGTGTGGGAGGTCCTTCACCAGGGTGTGGCCTGGGGTTTAAACAGATGGCCTGCTGAGGCATTAGTTGTTCAGGTGTCTGCAGAAGCTAACTCCAGAGATGAGCTCTTGGTCTTCTTTGTTATACTGAACAGTGTGGTTTTAGCTAACCCGGAGCGGGTGGATCCCCGCCAACTTATGGACTGTGCTATACATTTTCTTTTTGTTTACCCATTAAGACAGAAAGGCTATGTTTGTTTTGATGAACCTTACAGTAGTATATGCTGTGTCTTAATAAACCATTGAGAAATTTAAAGAAACAGCGTCCCTGTGTCTACCTCCGTGTGCATCTGAGTGAGCAAATTACAACAGGAGCTATGGGTCATCATACTTCGTTTAGGTGATTATGGGCCATCATACTTTATAAAGGGGCTATATCTCAATTATAGACATGTGTCAGCGACTTCAAATTTCTTATGCCGGTGATTACATTTCATCTCATCCATGACAGCACTAACACCCAGTGCTGTGTTGGGTAAGAGAGGAATAAATAGGTGAGTGATAGCCAGCTATTAATGGGTGGAGGAGGCTGGACTTTTTTTCTGTTTTTTTCATCAGCACTAGTGTTGAGCGAGCACTAAAATGCTCGGGTGCTCGAAGCTCGGGCCGAGCTCGCCGTGATACTCGGGTGCTCGACCTGAGCAACGAGCCCAATGTTAGTCTATGGGAGACTCGAGCATTTTTGCGGTGGCACCCCCGGCAGTCTTTTAAAAGCCTAACAAGTGCCCAAAACGATAGTGACAGTGCTCAAATGACATGGGGACAGCATGGGGATCGCCCCAGGAAGCATTTCTGACCCCCAGGTCACTGCTGTCAACAACGTGGTCAGAGGTATTAAGCCACTTTTACGGGCTCACAATAAAACGTTCAAAAACGAAAGTGAAACTTTTTTCCTGTGAAATATGTTAAGGAACATCCTTTCCAGGGAAAAGACTTGTGTATAAGTTAAAATAAATGACCAAAAACAAAAGTACTCCTCCACACCTTCGGCAATGTTCACAAGTAGCATTTTTTATGCGTTTTTGCACTTTTGTATTGCTTTCAACTATGACAAATGCATTCACCGTGAAATGTCATTTTAACATTTTACAACCTTATCTGGCCATGTGCTGTGTGACACATGCATAAAGTGCTGAAAAGACAAGGGAACAGCATGAGGAAGACCCCTGGAAGCATCTCTGACTCACAGGTCACTGTCTAAAAGTGTGCCCATCATAAGTGATCCTTACCGCATCAGAAGATGCAGACTTGCAACTATTCCCATGCAAGTTCTAGTCCCAGGGCAGTGTTCAATTGTACCTCCCCCATTCCTTACAATACAAGCTCAAGTATGCAGCCTGCCACCCACCCACCCCCAGGCTGCAATACCATACTGCTTGCTTGCACTTTAAATTGGGCCTTTTAGGCATGTGGAGGCGGAATCTGGCCACCACGCCATGGCTGTGTCGGCGGCCTGGTATCCATACTCAGTCCCCAGCCGCCTGGTGGCCGGGTGTCCCCGCTTGCTCCCCAGCCTCCAGGGGGTGGCCGGGTGTCCATACTCGGTCCCCAGCCACCCCTATTTGTACTGGTAACCTTTCCCACACTTTTCTTAGCCTGGCCTGCTTTAGGGCAGCATTGGCCGAGCCCACCGGACTATCAGACTCCTCCGGTGGGCCCTGGCTTCTCCATCAGGGGAGTTGAGAGTGCCAAGGTGAGGAGCATGATGAGGATGATAGAAGTTAGCATCTGCTTTGTTTTGTTGTAATGCAAGCGCATGTATGTAGTAGCGGCTAGGCCTGAGGTGGTCAGCGTTTTGGCGCATATCCTACCTCCTCCGAGGATTGCTGGATGTTTTCCTGCTACTATCCAAGTTCTATGACTCCCGTTAAAACAAAGCTTCAGGTGATAAATGATGGATGAGGTAGTGGCAAAGGAGAAAGAGCAGGAGGAACAGGGACCATTCACATCAATTTCAGGCCAGTTAACCAGATATGTCTTGTAGGATATGTTTCTGTAACAAAAGGAGCGGTTTGGCTACACAGTTATAGGGCATACAGTGAGTGCAATGCCTACCAAAAATTTCAAACCACTCCAATGCCCCTTGGAAATGACATGGAGGTCAGAGGGCGTTAACTAAACCTTTTTTTCCATTTATAGCAACTGGGTCTCCCGTGCACTGTTGGCCTAAGCAGTGAATGGAAGGCTTTCCAAAAATTATGAGGAACTGCAATGCCCCTTACAAGAGCCATGTGTGGCACCCCAGGGGTCTGGTCACCACAGTAATAGAGATATTACGTCGGAGAGCAAGTGGGAGGTTTCCTGGTCAGGATCCCTTAAACATGCAACATCCTCCTGCCCCAATCCTGGGAGGGGAGAATTCTGCCCTTATAAACTGGATCTGGGGCGGGGTTGAGTGAGTCAGAGAACAGTCAGAGTCAGAGTGAGAGCAAGGGAAAGTAACAGCAAGGAGCTCTGTAGGAGCTAGGAGCTAAAGACCAGGGGCTGGACGCTGAGCAAAGCTCGCCCTGGCGGAAGACAATAGGAACCGGACACAGGAGTCAGAAGCTGTGAGGACTTATATATCGAGTAGCAGAAACCAGCCGGCAGGGGATTTCAGGTCCTCTGGCCATAGAAGCCCGGAGGCTCAGTCATAAGCAAGGGACCAGCACCACCGTCGTGGAGTGGAGGCTAACAGAAGGCCCCAAGTCACCAGCCATACGGGTGAGCACTACACGGTACACTCAGGGATGTGGGCTACTTCTACCCGCTTACAGCAAGGTAGCCAGGAAGAGTGCAGACAGACAGGGAGGCGTACAACTCCACCTGGCCAGGGGAACTCCTGCTTGCTCACAGACTGACCAGTCCTTTTATGCTAGCCAGTACTACCGGGAGGGTCTACGTTATAATCATCAGTAAAGACCCTGAACTGCACTGCAAAGACTCTGAGTCATTCCTGCTGTGCTCGTGCACCATCACCCCCATCATCCACACTCACTGCCCTGAGGCTATGCTCCTCCCGAGGGGAGTTATCCCATTCTATGCTGCGCACACAACACCAGCCTCAGCGGTCTGCCTCGCAGCGGTGGTACTCCCTGACCGCAATCCACGGGTGGCGCAGTCGGACAATTAACCTCAAAACCTAAGAAAGACTGCCACTGGTTTGACCAGCCTGAGCCACGGGACCGGGTCACCGCCACGGAGACTACAGACCCCAGAGACCCGGCACCGGGTATCCCACACACGTGTACACATGGCCCAGGGGGCGCGTCACATGCAGTACAGCATATTACAAACATAAGTCCCATTATTTGGGAGTGGGTGTCCCATGGTATTTGCTTATGCTTTCCAAGCAAAAGTTGCCAAAAATTAGGACGGAGCAACTTGCAATGCCCCTTACAAGAGCCATGCAGTACAGCATATTACAAACATAAGTCCCATTATTGGGGAGTGGGTGTCCCATAGTATTTGCTTATGCTTTCCCAGCAAAAGCTGCCAAAAATTAGGACGGAGCAACTTGCAATGTCCCTTACAAGAGCCATGCAGTACAGCATATTGCAAACATAAGTCCCATTATTGGGGAGTGGGTGTCCCATAGTATTTGCTTATGCTTTCCCAGCAAAAGCTGCCAAAAATTAGGACGGAGCAACTTGCAATGCCCCTTACAAGAGCCATGCAGTACAGCATATTACAAACATAAGTCCCATTATTGGGGAGTGGGCGTCCCATAGTATTTGCTTATGCTTTCCCAGCAAAAGCTGCCAAAAATTAGGACGGAGCAACTTGCAATGCCCCTTACAAGAGCCATGCAGTACAGCATATTACAAACATAAGTGCCATTATTGGGGAGTGGGTGTCCCATGGTATTTGCTTATGCTTTCCAAGCAAAAGCTGCCAAAAATTAGGACGGAGCAACTTGCAATGCCCCTTACAAGAGCCATGCAGTACAGCATATTACAAACATAAATCCCATTATTGGGGAGTGGGTGTCCCATAGTATTTGCTTATGCTTTCCCAGCAAAAGCTGCCAAAAATTAGGATGGAGCAACTTGCAATGCCCCTTACAAGAGCCATGCAGTACAGCATATTGCAAACATAAGTCCCATTATTGGGGAGTGGGTGTCCCATAGTATTTGCTTATGCTTTCCCAGCAAAAGCTGCCAAAAATTAGGACGGAGCAACTTGCAATGCCCCTTACAAGAGCCATGCAGTACAGCATATTACAAACACAAGTCCCATTATTGGGGAGTGGGTGTCCCATAGTATTTGCTTATGCTTTCCCACCAAAAGCTGCCAAAAATTAGGATGGAGCAACTTGCAATGCCCCTTACAAGAGCCATGCAGTACAGCATATTACAAACATAGGTCCCATTATTGGGGAGTGGGTGTCCCATGGTATTTGCTTATGCTTTCCAAGCAAAAGCTGCCAAAAATTAGGACAGAGCAACTTGCAATGCCCCTTACAAGAGCCATGCAGTACAGCATATTACAAACATAAGTCCCATTATTGGGGAGTGGGTGTCCCATAGTATTTGCTTATGCCTTGCAAGCAAAAGCTGCCAAAAATAAGGATGGAGGAACTTGCAATGCTGGCACCCTGGTGGTATAGTGGTGGTGGAGGCTGAGGATAAGGAGAAGAAGATTAAACAGCCGAAACGAGGAAGCGTATACCCATGTGTGGGTGTGAAGCGGTGCATGTGAATACACCTCCCGAAATAACACAGTGGATTTGACTTTATGTTACTCTGCTGTCATTTGGTGGTGATGAGAAGACTGGCCCAATCCAGCCCTTGTTCATTTTGATAAGGGTCAGCTTGTCAGCATTGTCAGTTGACAGGCGAGTGCGCTTATCAGTTATAATTCCCCCAGCGGCACTAAAAACACGCTCCGATAACACGCTAGCGGCAGGGCAGGCCAGGACCTCCAAGGCCTACAGAGCGAGTTCATTCCAAGTGTCCAGCTTGGATACCCAATAATTAAAAGGCACAGAGGAATCAAGGAGGACGCTGGTACGATCGGCAAGGTACTCCCTCACCATCTTTTGAAACTTTCCTTTGCTTGTGAGAGTACCCCGCGCCTCAGGGCCTGTAAGCTGGGCGGGTGTCAGAAAACTGTCCCAGAACGTTGACAGTGTTCCCCTGCCTCTGCTGGATTGGAGTTGCATCTCTCTCACCAGTACGCCTTGGTTGGGCAACGAACTGTGACCTCTGCCACTAGCGTCTTCAGATGGGAATTTTTTTAAGAGTTCTGCAGCAAGGGCCTTCTGGTATTGCCCCATTTTTGTAGACCTCTCCACCTCAGGAATAAGAGAGTGAAAGTTCTCCTTGTAGCGGGGGTCTACAAGTGTCACCAACCAGTAATGACTGTCACCCAACATTTTGACAACGCGAGGGTCACGGTTAAGGCAGCATAACATAAAGTCAGCCATGCGTGCCAGACTGGTAATGGGCAAGATTTCCGTGTCCTCACCAAGATGACGACTGACCATGCTCTCCTCCTCCTCCTCCTCTTCCTCCTCTCCCCTGTCCTCAGGCCACCCACGCTGAACCGACGGTATGACACTTGTACAGGTACTACCGTCTACAACGCATGATAGCAGCTCCTGTTCTTCCTCCTCCTCCTCCTCCTCTCCCTCATTGTCCCCCAATGCACCGAGATGAGATGAGGCTGGGCTGTGTGTAATCACCCGCTACGGCTTCTTGATCCATCTCATCATACTCTGGCTGCAATGCCTCCTCTTTAATTCTCTGCAGAGAGCGTTGCAAAAGACAGACAAGTGGGATGCTGACACTATTGATGGCGTCATCGCCACTCACCATCTTGGTGGCCTCCTCAAAGTTTGTCAGGATGGTACATATGTCAGACATCCAAGTCCACTCCTGAGGTCTTATGTGTGGAGTCTGACCTGAATATCGACGGCCTTGTTGCAGCTGGTACTCCACAACTGCTCTCTTCTGCTCACAAATCCTTTGCAACATGTGGAGGGTAGAGTTCCAACGTGTGGGGACATCACACACCAGTCGGTGTGCCGGAAGCTGCAAACGTTGTTGCAACACAGCAAGGGCGGCGGAAGCTGTAGCCGATTTGCGAAAATGAGCTGACAGGCGGCGTACTTTCACGAGCAGATCTGGCAACTCTGGGTACGATTTAAGAAACCGCTGAACCACGAGGTTAAGCACATGAGCCAGGCATGGTACGTGTGTCATCTCACCTCGCCTCAGAGCCGCCACCAGGTTACGGCCATTGTCACACACGACCATGCCGGGATGTAGGTTCAGCGGTCTCAGCCACAGATCTGCCTGCTCTTTCACAGCTGTCCACAACTCACAAGCAGTGTGAGGTTTATCACCTAAGCTTATGAGTTTCAGCACAGCCTGCTGCCGCTTGGCGGAGGCAGTACTGCAATGCTTCCAGCTTGTAACTGATGTGGTGATATCTGAGATGGAGGCTGAACATGAGGAGAAGGAGGAGGATGCGCAGGAGCTGTACACTGTGGGGGCAACTCTGACTGACATAGGGCCCGCAATCCTCGGTGTGGGGAGGATGTGTTCCGTCCCAAGGTCCGACTGGGTCCCGGCTTCCACTATGTTTACCCAGTGTGCCGTCAGAGAGATGTACCGTCCCTGGCCACAAGCACTTGTCCACGTGTCCGTTGTCAGGTGGACTCTCCCAGTAACTGCGTTGTTGAGGGCACGGCAGATGCTTTGGGACACGTGCTTGTGTAGTGCGGGATGGCACACCGGGCAAAATAGTGTCGGCTGGGGACCGAGTACCGAGGGACGGCCACCGCCATAAGATTGCGGAAGGATTCCGTCTCCACCAGCCTAAAAGGCAGCATTTCCAATGCAAGCAGTCATGAAATGTGCGAATTTAGGACTGTGGCCTGTGGGGCGTTAGCTGCGAATTTCCGCTTTCGTTCAAAGGTCTGGGATATGGACAATTGAACGCTGCGGTGGGACGTGGACGTGGACGTTGATGCTGTTTCTTGAGAAACTGCCATAACAAGTGAAGACTGAGAGGAGGGGGCATCTTTACATGCAGTATGGACAGGGGATTGCCTTGCACACAGAACAGGGGGTTCTATTGCACGCACAACAGTGGAAGAAGCAGTGGTGACACCCGCTGACACTGGTCGTGGACCCTGGGTTTCGCCCCACAAAGTCGGGTGCTTTGCTGCCATGTGCCTGATCATGCTGGTGGTGGTCACGCTGGTAGTTTTGTCACCCCTGTTGATGCTGGCATGGCAGGTGGAACATATGGCCTTTTTGGGGTTATCAGCAGAGTCTTTAAAAAAATTCCAGACTCTGGAAGACTTACCGCTTGCACTGGCAACGTCCCTCGTGTTGGTGTTACAGGGAACGGTTGCCTGCCTTCTGTCTGCGGCCACCACACTGCTTCTTCCTGCCTGTTGGGGTACTCTGCCTCCCTCCCCCTGTGTGCTGCTGGCCTCACTCTGCATGTCCTCCTTCCACGTTGGGTCAGTTACTAGATCATCCACCACTTCCTCCTCTTCCACTTGCGCACCACGATCCTCCTCCTCACTTCCTGGCAATTGTGTCTCGTCATCGTCCACCTCTTGTGACAGATTGCCAACGTCGACTTCCTGTGGCCGTGGCTGTTCAAATATTTGGGCATCGCAACATGGGATCTCCTCTTCCACCACTTCAAGCGTATCAGGCGAGGGGCCCAAATATGGAAATGGACCAGTGTCCAAGTGTGGGATCACTTGCTGTCTGACGACACTCGGCATGGTGGGAGGAAGGAGCATCAGGGTGAGGAGGAGTATGCGGTCGAGACTCACGGCTACTAAGAGTTGACCGTGTGGAAGACAGACCGGAGGTGGTGGTGCCCAGGTAACAGGAAGTATTGTCTGCTATCCAATTAATAACCTGTTCACACTGATCAGTTCTCAATACTGGTGTTGTTCTGTGCTTCCCTAGTAATTCGGTCAAGAAGTTGGTTGTGGCACATTTTCACCTTGGCCACGGCCCCGTCCTCTGCACGAACCATCACCAGAATGTCCACTTCCACGTCCCTTGCCACGCGCCTTGCCCATTGTAAATGAAGTAAAATAGCTTACACTTGCACTATCAATGGAAAAAGGGTAATAAAGAGAAGATTAGAACCGTGGAAGAGGAAAACCACAGTTATTGTTTACTGGGGTATACCACACTTTTTTAAATAGAGATATTTGCGGCTGAACAGTGAGCGACACACTCAAACTGCTTTTTTTTTAGATACCAAAGGCCCAAAACTGGATAGTACAGCGATTTGACCCATGGAACTGCGAAACCACACTGGGATGTCGGGCCTACACAAGACTATTTTCAACAGATATATTTTTGTGTCACAACAGTCAGGAGACACTACTGTTTTTCTTTACGGAAAAAACTACCAAAAGCTGAATAATAGAGATTTTTTACCGTGGGATGGCAAAACCACAGTTATTGTTTACTGGGGTATACCACACTTTTTTAAATAGAGATATTTGCGGCTGAACAGTGAGCGACACACTCAAACTGTTTTTTTTTTTTAGATACAAATGGCCCAAAATGGATAATACAGAGGTTTGAACCGTGGAAGTGCAAAACAACACTTCTGTTTCTCTAGCCTACACCAGACTATTTTCAACAGTTATATTTGTGTCTGAAAAATCAGAGACACGCTTTTTTTTTGGGTAGGGGGGGGGCACACCAAAAGGTTAATAAGACGGGTATTTGTACAGTGTGAAGGAGGGAAAAAAAAGGAGGATTGAGATGGAAAAAAAAGGATTTTTCCTGGCCCCCGACACCTGGTGCTAAGTCCAGCAATTTCAGCAACAGGAGCACACAGGACTGTAATGCAGCGTTTGCTGGTATAACCACTGTGTCTCCTATACAGCCTGCCTGCCTGGTATCTGGGATGGATATTAGTCCTGAAAAGGACTGTTTGTTTGTTCTGGCAGCCTTTACAGACCCTACACTAACTATTTCGCAGTTTATATCTCTCCCTAAATCAGCAGCGCTGTCCCTACACTGTCTAATCCGGAGCGACTGTGTCCAAGATGGTGGCGCCCCGTTTTAAATACTTGAGGTGACGCTGTGCGGCCAGCCAATCACTGTAATGCCCACAACCAACATGGCTGCAGCATTACAGTGACTGGCTGGCAATCCCTGCATGTTCATTGGCTCTGTAAAGAGCGCCAAACATGCAGGGCGGAGACCCGAGCTCCCGCCCGAGGAACCCGGAAATGCTCGGTGCTCGCCGAACATCCCGAGTAGCGTGATGCTCGGGCGAGTACCGAGCAGTGTCGAGCATGTTCGCTCAACACTAGTAAATAGACATAAAAATACAGTGCTCAAAAAAATAAAGGGAATACTCAAATAACACATCCTAGATCTGAATGAATGAAATATTCTCATTGAATACTTTGTTCTGTACAAAGTTGAATGTGCTGACAACAAAATCACACAAAAATCATCAATGGAAATCAAATTTATTAACCAATGGAGGCCTGGATTTGGAGTCACCCCCAAAATTAAAATGGAAAAACACACTATAGGCTGATCCAACTTTGATGTAATGTCCTTAAAACAAATCAAAATGAGGCTCAGTATTGTGTGTGGCCTCCACGTGCCTGTATGACCTCCCTACAACGCCTGGGCATTCTCCTGATGAGGTTGAGGATGGTCTCCTGTGGGATCTCCTCCCAGACCTGGACTAAAGCATCCGCCAACTCCTGGACAGTTTGTGGTGCAACGTGACGTTGGTGGATGGAGCGAGATATGATGTCCCAGATGTGCTCAATCGGATTCAGGTCTGGGGAACGGGCGGGCCAGTCCATAGCTTCAATGCCTTCATCTTGGAGGAACTGCTGACACACTCCAGCCACATGAGATCTGGCATTGTCCTGCATTAGAAGGAAGCCAGGGCCAACCGCACCAGCATATGGTCTTACAAGGGTTCTGAGGATCTCATCTCGGTGCCTAATGGCAGTCAGGCTACCTCTGGCGAGCATATGGAGTGCTGTGCAGCCCTCCAAAGAAATGCCAGCCCACATCATTATTGACCCACTGCCAAACCAGTCATGCTGAAGGATGTTGCAGGCAGCAGATCGCTCTCCACGGCGTCTCCAGACTCTGTCAAGTCTGTCACATGTGCTCAGTGTGAACCTGCTTTCATCTGTGAAGAGCACAGGGCGCCAGTGGCGACTTTGCCAATCCTGGTGTTTTGTGGCAAATGCCAATTGTCTTGCACGGTGTTGGGCTGTGAGCACAACCCTCATCTGTGGATGTCGGGCCCTCATACCACCCTCATGGAGTCGGTTTCTAACCATTTGCACAGACACATGCACATTTGTGGCCTGCTGGTGGTCATTTTGCAGGGCTCTGGCAGTGCTCCTCCTGTTCCTCCTTGCACAAAGGCAGAGGTAGTGGTTCTGCTGTTGGGTTTTTGGCCTCCTACGGCCCCCTCCATGTCTCCTGGTGTACTGGCCTGTCTCCTGGTAGCGCCTCCAGCCTCTGGACACTACACTGACAGACACAGCAAACCTTCTTGCCACAGCTCACATTGATGTGCCATCCTAGATGAGCTGCAGTACCTGAGCAACTTCTGTGGGTTGTAGAGTCCATCTCATGCTACCACAAGTGTGAAAGCACAACCAACATTCAAAAGTGACCAAAACATCAGCCAGAAAGCGTTGGTACTGAGATGTGGTCTGTGGTCCCCACCTGCAGAACCACTCCTTTGAGTGTGACTTGATAATTGCCAATAATTTCCATCTATTGTCTATTCCATTTGCACAACAGCATGTGAAATTGATTGTCAATCAGTGTTGATTCCTAAGTGGACAGTTTGAATTCACAGAAGTTTAATTTACTTGGAGTTATATTCTGTTGTTTAAGTGTTCCCTTTATTTTTTGAGCAGTGTACATGATGCCTATAAAGTCTTACTTTAACCCCTTACCAACATGTGCTTTACAGATACGTCATATGTTGGCTACCTGACCTTGGCTGTTAGAGACAGATAATAGCTGATTATCGCAGCCATCATCTTCCGGGAAAGATGCGGGATTGGCTTGCGAGCAGATGATGGCTGTGATGATCAGTCATTATCTGCCTCTAAAAGCCAAGGGTGGAGCAGAGCTGTTAACCTGTTAAATGCCACTGTCAATCTCTGACAGCAGCATTTACTGCTCGCCCTCAGGGGGGGTGCACCATTCTATGACCATGCGGGGTCTGCTGACAGTTCTGCTGTGAAAGTCCGTGCCTGGCGTTCATAGGGGTCTGTGATTTTCAATACACAAAGCAATACTGTAGTTTTGCTATATATTGCACAAACGATTAGATGATTGCAGGTTCAAGTCCCCTAAGAGGGCTAATAAATACAGTAGAAAGTGAAAAAGAAAAACGTTTTTAAAAATATGAAAAAAGTAAAAACATAAATTTTCAATTCACCCCCCTTTATTCCCATTGAAAATAAAGGAATAAAAATAAAAAATGAACATATTTGTTATCCCTACAAACATAAAAGTCTAATCTATAAAAATATTACATTAATTAATTTGATTGGTAAACGTAATGAGAAAAAAATCTAAACATCAGAATGCCTTTTTTTTTATGTCACAAGACTGCAATCAGAACATCATATCTCTCCCAAAAGACAAAAATAGAAAATGCTTCGGTTCTCGGAACATGGCGACACAAGCAAACTTTTTTTTTTTTACAAATTTGCAAATTTATTTTTGCCACTTAAAAAAAAACACTACATGTTTGGTATCTTTGTTACTGTAGTGACCTGGAGAATCATATTGTCAGGTCATTTTTACTGTATAGTGAACATGGTAAATAAAAACCAAAAAAATAATTGTGGAATTTAACTTTTTTTCGCAGATTTGCCGGACCTGGAATTTTTTTCCTGCTTACTGTTATATTACATTATAAGATTGATGGAGTCGTTCAAAAGTACAACTCGTCCAGCAAAAAACAAGCCCTCTTATGGCTATATCGATGGAAAAATAAAAGAGTTATGGCCTTTGGAAGAAGAGGAAAAAACAAAAACAGAAAATAGCCATATCAGGAAGGCGATAAAGGGAATCTGTCAGTAGGATCATCCCCCCTAAGCCGTCTATATGTGTATGTCGGTCATAAACTGGATAACATGGCACCTTGATATCTGTAATCCAGTGTCTTATTCCAGAGAAATCCACGTTTTTCTGATATGTAGATGAGCTGTTCAGGACTATGGGCCGGACACTGATCTGTATGAGGATCTCCCTCCAGAGAATATTATACATGAAGGGGCATTACCTGTGTGAGACATGGAAGTAACACAGGACAATAGAGCTGTCTCCTCACAGACACATTGTTGCTTCTCTGAGCTCTGCTGTATTGTAACAATATTACAACCCTGTCTGCCTGTGAGATGGAAGCCGGAGCTGAGAGGAACCTGCAGATGTGTCCGTCCAATGGATGATTTTATATCAATATCATTTTATCAAGCTATAGCAACTAAAGGAGAATAACTGAGCCATCTTCTATCCCTGATCCTCCGGGGCCGTGTCCTTAGGCTGCTCTGCATTATTACCCTGTGATACACCCCCCTTGGTAGAGACCAGAAGAATTAGCACTACATAAAAAGACCCAAATCTCTGAAAGTGTGTGACACATTTACAAAGAACAAAATACGGACTACTCAGGGGAGCGGCGAGGATGCAATAAGAGCAAAACCTGACTCCTTGTCACCTGGTTCATGACCTCTTTAAATGGAATAAAAATGCATCATGAGAAACTGCTCATAGTAAATTTCTCTACTGTATATGAGCAGTTCAAGGCAATATTTAAAGAAGCACTCCTCCCATCAAAGTTTCTATCCTGTTAATCTATTGCAATCATCATATTATATAGCACTGTGTACTTAGAATTGCTCATTTTGCCTGTCTACACAGCTAATTCTTCTCTTTTCTCTGCTCTATGTAGAAGCAGGAAGTCTCTTGTCCCTGCATTTATCATTCCCTCCAACAAGTGCGCTGCGTCCAATCCACAGCATTTACTGACCGTGAGCATGCACCCTTAGGCTGCTCTGCATTATTACCCTGTGATACACCCCCCTCGGTAGAGACCAGAAGAATTAGCACTAAATAAAAAGACCCAAATCTCTGAAACTGTGTGACACATTTACAAAGAACAAAATACGGACTACTGAGGAGAGCGGCGAGGAGACAATAAGAGCAAAACCTGACTCCTTGTCACCTGGTTCATGACCTCTTTAAATGGAATAAAAATGCATCATTGGAAACTGCCCATAGTAAAGGTAATTGCCATTTTTCTACTGTATATGAGCAGTTCAAGGCAATATTTAAAGACGCACTCCTCCCAGCAAAGTTTTGATCCTCTTAACATATTGCAATCATCATATTGTACAGCACTGTGTACTTACAATTGCTCTTTTTGTCTTTCCACCCAGCTAATTCTTCTCTTTTCCATTAGGTCTATGATGTGATTAAAAACTGACTAGCTGACTCCTTCTAAGCTCTATGTATAAACAGGAGGTCAATTCTCCCTGTATGAGTCATAAGTCCCTGCAAAAGTCCCTGACATGGTGGAGGAGGGAGCAGCTGTGTCAGGAGTTGCAGGGGATGATAAATGCAGGGACAAGAGACTTCCTGTTTCTACACAGAGCAGAGAAAATAGTAGAATTAGCTGGGTAGACAGGCAAAATGAGCAATTCTAAGTACACAGTGCTATATAATATGATGACTGCAATATATTAAGAGGATAAAAACTTTGATGGGAGGAGTGCTTCTTTAATAGAACCATTTCCTTGAACAACATGTCTGCTGGTTATGGCTGATCACCAAAAACTGCATGTATTATTTTCAAGTATATTCAGATTTTATTCTTATCATGCACTAAACAAAATGATTTTCCTTTTGTGTAATCTATAAAATAAGCTTCTGCAATATTCTTCTCATCATTAAAAAACAAACTTTCCATTATATAAATAACATTGCAAAAAGTTGTTATTTGTATCTAAGTAGAAATGAGCAAAGTTTTATATGTCCAGAAAAAGAGTGAAGCTATCATTATGTTCAATCTAATGCATATACCTATAGCACATACAGTGACATGCTATTGGTCAGTTACTGGTCACATGACCTGTGCCATGCATGTGGCCAGGGTAATTCTAATATTCATATTCTGACGGCAGTTGGAAGGTGATTGTGGCAGTTGGAGACTGGCGATGGAGAAGGAGATGATGTCTGCTAGACCAGAGCAGAGCGATTTTATGGAGGACGAGGAGGTTATTTTTATCTTGGACTCATCGGACGATGAGGACAACACTTCAATCAAGATTCAACGAAGTAATGAGGAGGTTATTTTTATATTCAACTCATCGGACGATGAGGAGAACACTTCAATCAAGACTCAACGAAGTAATGAGGAGGTTATTATCTTGGACTCATCGGACGATGAGGAGAAGACTTCTATCAAGACTCAAAGAAGCAAGCGGAGAAGAATATTTTCAAGCTCCGT
Organism: Phyllobates terribilis; assembly: GCF_046119375.1. NCBI lineage: Eukaryota > Metazoa > Chordata > Amphibia > Anura > Dendrobatidae > Phyllobates > Phyllobates terribilis. The sequence continues at coordinate 270,568 of NW_027364192.1, forward strand.
GAAGTCCACCGATGCACAGAGTCATCATGTGAAGGAGGACGTGAAGGAGAAGAGGCAAGCCAAGAAAAGAAACCTGGATTCTGCCTTGGAAGAAATACAGCCACCGGTCAAGATCCAGAAGAAAGACCCTCATGAAGACCAGGGATACTCAGGTAGATATACTGTGTGTGTATATATATACGGTATATATCTGTATCCATGGCACATATGGAAAGTCACACACACTAAACCTGTTCTCTAGCTTAACTTTCATTACTTTTGTTGGTGAGGAGAATAATAGAAATATTATATTATACTGTATAATGTGAAAAACATAAAAAAAATGCAAATATTTCTTGAAATTTCCATGATTTGCCATTAAACATATGAGACAAAATTGATCGCAGCATCTCACCAAGAACATCACCATTTTATTTTGACCATATGCAATAATAATATGCTAAATAGGAGCTCCTCATTCCCTTCCCTTCGCATTTCATTACTGTTTAAGTCCTTATCATTCTTTATTAATGTTCAGTAAAATGTTAACAAATATTATAAATGTGTGATTCTTATTTTCTCTAAGAATGTCGGGTTTAATTGTTTTATTTAATAAAGAATATACCAAAAAATGTTTGTCATATGTGATTTATAGATAGAGCTTGGGCTGCTGAAATCATGAAATGATCGGTTTTCCTATTTCTTTTCACCCAATTTATATCTGGATGACATATATCTCAGCTATCTTACCTCCAAGAGCCATAACCTTTACTTTTCGTTTTCATACCCCTACATTGCTTTTTTCTGGACAAGTTGTAGGTGTAAATTTATCAGAAGATCGGGAAAATATCTAAGTGGGGTGAAATTATGAGAAAAAGATTTTAGTTGCACCATGTTTTTTTTAGTTTTTCTTTTACAGTGTGCGATAAAAATGGCCTGATTGATTCTACAGGTCAATAAGATTATGGGAACCCCAAATTTTTTGTTTGGTTTATTATATATTTTACTGTTTTTAGAAATTTTTAACTTTTTTTTATTGGTTTGTGTTGCCGTTTTCTGAGACCCATAACTTGTTTTTTTCCCCAGTGATGGAGCTGTCTGAGGGATTGATTCTTTTGCAGGGAGGGACTGCAGGAGGTATCATTTTGGGACACATACAAGTTTTGGATTTTGGATCACTGTTATTCTATTTTAGGGGAGAACTGAACCATTTCAGATTGGTGGAAGGAGTTTGATTTAGTCTTTTTTTTCTTATTTTTAATAAATATTTATTTAAACTATTATTTTTTTCCCTTAAAGATCTAGGAACTGCATTCACTCAATCACTTGTGTGACACACTGTAATATTTTAGTATAGTCACATTATCGTCAAATTAACAGTCTCCTATGAAGATCTAAAGAAGTGCCGACATGATGGACATGGGGGCCTTCAGTAGCTAACAGCATTTGTGGCCGCCAGTGCACCAGTCGTCTTCTCAGAGGGGTTTCAATCACTGCCGCCGGGAATGACAGAACCTGCGTGAGATTTCGGACAGGGGAGGCAGGTCCCACAGTGTCACACAGTTTACATAGAGAGATTAGTGTATGATGGGTATAACGTTTGTGTCTTTTCATATAGCTTGTGTATGAGGTGTAATGTATGTAGATGTTTTATAATGTTTATGTTTTGTTTATGATCATTGGGTACAAAAATATATAACTTATTCTATTTATTGTACATGGGGTGTATGTGTGAGACTGGAATATATGTGTATAAGGTACACAATGTTATTCTGTAAATATATATCAGAAGATATATTAGTGCTACTAGGCCAGTTTTGTAGCATAATTTTCTTAAAGAAATGGCAATTGACACAATTATTTATTAAAGGGGTTAAAAAAAATAAGAAAATAATCCTTAAGCCAAATTCAGACATCCATGTGTCACTCCAAGAAAACAGACTGTGATGTATGGACTGACCGTACTTATCCTGACCCAAACTAAACAGTCTCATATATTAACACATTAACCGGCGCCATTTAGGTGAAGACTACTCATGGGGATAGCTCACATACCAATAGAACATATACAAAGAAAAGCAAATGGAGCAAAAAAAATCCCCTAATAAATTTAAAAATGGATTATAATAAAAAATATTTAAATCTTTATTAGTACAATATTAAAATCAGTTACAAAAATACAAAAAGTGCTAAATAGTATTATATGGTGAGTACACAAGAATAATGTGACACGTGCAAGTCAGGGCATAATATTCAAAAAGGATGTAATGTTAATGCATGGGTAATGAGGCTTGAGAAGCGGGGGATTATGATTAATAATAACTATGTAAAAGTAGCCATCCCCATAGAATAAACTGTGCCCCTTACTGAGCAGTGGAATAGCTAACATAAGTTAGTCCCTGGAGTGTCATAAAAGACTAACACTGCTCAGAAAGTATGAAGTCCCATATTGGGGCCATCCTTACCCATGAGATGTCAAAGCCCGACTGTCCTGTAAAATTGCCCCGATCCGCATTTCGCATGGATTGCTTCTTCAAGGGACCTGTGTATCAATCGCATCTGCTCTTTATAAACCCCCTAGACTAATAATCCCCAGGTGTGTGTGAAAGCGCTTCTAATCGGCGCATGCGGGCGGGATATCTGGCAACACCCACGTCACCTCCGGCAGATATTAGGGCACAGTACGTTCCAGGAAGAATACTTCTTGAGACGTCATATGGAACGCACGGTCCTTTACAGATGCCGGGAAGTGACGGGGATCAGAGGGACTCCACCTGCGCATGCACACCCGGCGCAATAACATTACAAGTGAGTATGACACATAAATAAGGGGAATAGTAAGACAACCCTTTTCAAAGTGCACTCCCATCCCTTATCTGAAAACCTAACACTTACAATATCTAAATATATCAATTCAATTACGAATAAATTGTTTGCAGAATAAATACAGCCATAGAATTATTTAGAACATAGATAATTATAAGCAAAACAATATCCGATGATTTTTCATACCGACATCCGGATGATAATAGATTATGCTATCCAGCGTTCAAGGCTTATTTGCATTTAAGAGGAGGGGAGTCAGCACTCAAGCTTGGATGGTGGATGATATTACCGGGGAGAAAAGCACGACTAAAATAAAAAACAAAAAACATACACAATTAATACAAAAGACAAAAATAAGAAGTACAAGGTTAAAAGTTGAAATTCCAGAGAGCATAATCACAAAGCATGTAAGTGAGTCATATCCCAAGAACGGATATTACAAAAGGGACTAATAGTATGCATGAGCATATCTGTGCAGGCACGTACCCACATATGTGCATCTATACACCTGCAAATGCATACAAGGGTATACACAATTGCGTACAGGTGTTACAAAAATGGAGAGAAGCTTAGCTTCTCATTCAATCCACTGGGAGTCATTGTCCCCAACTTGACTATCCATTTGCATTCCAGGCTTGCCAAAGCCCTCTTATGGTCACTCCCCCGGATGCCCATATGTAAGCGGTCAATGCTCACACTCATACAGGTACATATCCCTCCTCTATTTTTCCAATGTCCACCGCGTTCCCCCCATTAGCTCTGTGTCCTCAGATTGAGATTTTCTGCAAATTGGTTACGGAGGATCTCAAAGTGTTATCAAAATGCAGTAGAGATAATCTTACAAGGAAACAGAGAAAACCATTGGATGATCTTAGATCAATTACTGATGTTGTTTTTAAAGCTGCAGATAAGGGGGGCAACGTGGTAGTCTAGTCAATGGAGATTTATGAGCGGGAGGCCTTTAGACAATTAAGGGACAAGGAGGCTTATAAATCCTTATCAAGTAATCTCCAACCTGTTTTTTCTAGGGAAATTTTTCTTATTTTGGATGATGCCTTGATACAAGGCATCATTCCAAAAAAGGTTTTTGACGGACTGATGGTTGAACATCCTGTTATTCCAGCATTTTATTTACTGACAAAGGTCCATAAGAATTCTACTGTTCCACCGGGGCATCCTATTGTCTCTGGCATAGGAGGGCTATGCGATCCCATTTGTAAATTTATTGAATACTACCTGCACCCGTTGGTTGAGACGCTGTCCTCCTATGTCAGAGACACTACAGACGTCCTGAGAAGGCTTGTTGGTCTCTCAATGGAACCTGATATGTTGCTTGTAACAGCAGAAGTGGAGTCACTCTGCACTTGCATATGCCATCAACAAGGCCTAGAGGCAGTGGAATTGTATCTGACTATGAGCAACTTGGAGACGTCTTTGTGCACCCTGATTTTGGAATTATTACGGTTCATTCTGACTCACAACTATTTTATTTTTAACGACAGGTTTTTCATTCAAACAAGAGGCACTGCGAATGCTACGCAAATCTCTTTCTCGGTTATATGGAGAGAGAGATTTTCGGGGGTGGTGCAAGCGCCGCTTCCCAGGCTGGTACCGCTATATTGATGACTTGTTCATCATATGGCAGGGCAGTGCTAGTGATCTGCGGTCTTTCATGACCAGCTTGAATGATAATCATTACAACATCAAATTGACCTACAAAGTTGATGCGAGTCAGATTGACTTTTTGGATATCCAAATCAGGGTGCACACTGATGAAAAAATTACGTCTGATGTTTTCTGTACAGAGACGTCGGTAAATGCTCTGCTCCATGCTACGTCGGCCCACACACCATCCACTATATGGGCCATTCCGGTGGGTCAGTTTTTCAGAATGCGGCGTATATGTTCCACTGAGGAAATGTTTGAGTATCAGGCCAATGATTTACGGTCCAGGTTTATTGCAAGAGGTTATAGCAATAGATGCATAAAAAGGAGTTATAATCGGACTAAGAATACTACCCACATACAACTTCTGGCAGATCCGGGTATTCATAGAAGAAATAAGAAATCGGAATCAGTGGTCAGATTCATTTCCACGTACAACAATCAGTGGGAGGGTATGCGTCGCATTGTTCAAAAACACTGGTCAATTCTAAAAACAGAACCAACGATTGGTGCATCTGTACCGGATCGTCCATTATTAACAGCAAGAAGCAGAAACATTAAAGATCTAATAGTGAGGAGTCACTATGTCCCAAAAGTGTCATCTCTGCCCTTAAATATGGGCGTACTGAAGCGAGGATGTTTTCCATGTGGCTCATGCTTAGCCTGTCGAAATGTGGTCAGGGCTACCACATTTCTCTCGGCTAATGGTAAACAGGAGTATAAAATCCTCAACTATATATCATGCAGCATGGACCATGTGGTATATCATGCCACGTGTCCTTGTGACATGATATATATAGGACTGATATCACGCGAATTGCATGTACGCGTAAGGGAACGCGTTGCAGACATATGTTCTGCAATTAATGCAACTGATGTTTCATCTCTTAAGACTATGTCTTGACATTTTAGACTATGTCATGGTTCAGACCCCGATGGCCTTAAAGTTCGAGGCATTGACCGCTTACATATGGGCATCTGGGGGGGTGACCACAAATGGGTATTGGCACGCCTGGAATGTAGATGGATAGTCAAGTTGGGGACAATGACTCCCAGTAGATTGAATGAGAAGCTAAGCTTCTCTCCATTTTTGTAACACCTGTACGCAATTTTGTATACCCTTATATGCATTTGCAGGTGTATATGTGTACTTATGTGGGTACGTGCCTGCACAGATATGCTCATGCATACTATTAGTCCCTTTTGTGATATCCGTTCTTGGGATATGACTCACTTACATGCTTTGTGATTATGCTCTCTGGAATTTCAACTTTTAACCTTGTACTTCTTATTTTTGTCTTTCTTTTTGTGTATTAATTGTGTATGTTTTTTGTTGTTTATTTCAGTAGTGCTTTTCTCCCCGGTAATATCATCCACCATCCAAGCTTGAGTGCTGACTCCCCTCCTCTTGAATGCAAATAAGCCTTGAACGCTGGATAGCATAATCTATTATCATCCCGGATGTCGGCATGAAAAATCACTGGATATTGTTTTGCTTATAATTATCTATGTTCTAAATAATTCTATGGCTGTATTTATTCTGCAAACAATTTATTCATAATTGAATTGATATATTTAGATATCGTAGGTGTTAGGTTTTCAGATAAGGGATGGGAGTGCACTTTGAAGAGGGTTTTCTTACTATTTCCCTTATTTTTGTGTCATACTCACTTGTAATGTTATTGCGCCGGGTGTGCATGCGCAGGTGGAGTCCCTCTGATCCCCGTCACTTCCCAGCATCTGTACAGGACCGTGCGTTCCATATGACGTCTCAGGAAGTATTCTTCCTGGAACGTACTGCGCCCTAATATCTGCCGGAGGTGATGTGGGTGTTGCCAGATATCCCTCCCGCACGCGCCGATTAGAAGCGTTTTCACACACACTTGGGGATTGTTAGTCTAGGGGGTTTATAAAGAGCAGATGAGATTGATACACAGGTCCCTTGAAGAAGCAATCCAAGCGAAATGTGCATCGGGGCAATTTGACAGGACAGTCGGGCTTTGACATCTCATGGGTGAGGATGGCCCCAATATGGGACTTCATACTTTCTGAGCAGTGTTAGTCTTTTATGACACTCCAGGGACTAATTTATGTTAGCTCTTCCATTGCTCAGTATGGGGCACAGTTTATTCTATGGGGATGGCTACTTTTAGATAGTTATTATTAATCATAATCCCCCTCTTTACAAGCCTCATTACCCATGCATTAACATCACATCCTTTTTGACTATTATGCCCTGACTTGCACGTGTCACATTATTCTTGTGTACTCGCCATATAATACTATTTATCATTTTTTGTATTTTTGTAACTGAAATATTGTACTAATAAAGATTTAAATACTTTTTATTATAATCCATTTTGAAATGCTTTAGGGGATTTTTCTGCTCCATTTGCTTTTCTTTGTATATGGTCTCATATATGTCTACAAGGCTGTGGAATTTGGGCCAGGAGAGCTGCGGCCAGTCCGGGCAACTCTTGCAGAGCTGAGTTTAGGTCCATTTACACTGCACAATTATCATGACTGAGCATTGCTAGGAACGCTTGTATCACTTTAATCATGCAGTGTGAACAGGCTGCCGATCACAGAGATCATCGTTCTCAGCAGCACCTAATCCTATATAAAAAGGACTCGCACTGCTGGGAACAATGGCAGCCTATGTGCACTGGTCTATCACAGGTCGTTCCGTGCACATCTGAATTATGGTTATCAAGTTCTTTTTCCCCAGTGCGCAGCTGCCTGCTTATGATTGGTCAGCATCCATCAGAAGGAAGAAGACTCTGACCAATGAAATCTCTCTGATCAAGCCCATTTGGCCAAATGCTTTGATTGCTAACATCTCTGCAACAGAGAGGCAAAATTAATATATGTATGTATGTATATATATATACAGGGTGGGCCATTTATATGAATACACCTAAATAAAATGGGAATGGTTGGTGATATCAACTTCCTGTTTGTGGCACATCAGTATATGGGAGGGGGAAAACTTCCAGATGGGTGGTGACCATGTCAGCCATTTTGAAGTTGGCCATTTTGGATCCAACTTTATTTTTTTCAATGGGAAAAGGGTCATGTGACACATCAAACTCATTGAGAATTTCATAAGAAAAACAATGGTGTGCTTGGTTTTAATGTAACTTTATTCTTTCATGAGTTATTTACAAGTTTATGTCCACTTATAAAATGTGTTCAAAGTGCTGCCCATTATGTTGGATTGTCAATGCAACCCTCTTCTCCCACTCTTGACACACTGATAGCAACATCGCAGAAGAAATGCTAGCAGAGGCTTCCAGTATCCATTGTTTAAGATGTGGCACATCTCGTATTTTCACAGCATAGACAATTGCCTTCAGATGACCCCAAAGATAAAAGTCTAAGGGGGTCAGATTGGGAGACCTTGGCGGCCATTCAACTGGGCCACGATGACCAATCCACTTTGCAGAAAACTGTTCATGTAGGAATGCTCGAACCTGACGTCCATAATGTGGTGGTGCACCATCTTGTTGGAAAAACTCAGGGAACGTGCCATCTTCAGTGCATAAAGAGGGCAACACATCATCATGTAGCAATTTCAGATATCCAGTGGCATTGAGGTTTCCATTGATGAGGAATGGCCCCACTATCTTTGTACCCCATGTATCACACCATACCATCAATTTTTGTGTTCCAACAGTCTTGGAGGGATCTATCCACTGTGGGTTAGTGTCAGACGAATAGCGGTGGTTTTGTTTGTTAACTTCACCATTCACAAAAAGTTTGCTTCATCATTGAACATAATGTACTGTGTAAACTGAGGGTCCTGTTCCAATTTTTGTTTTGCCCATTCTGCAAATTCAGTTCGCCGATCTGGGTCATCCTCGTTGAGATGCTGCAGCAGCTGGATTTTGTAAGGGTGCTATTTGTGAGTAGCTAATATCCGCCAAAGGGATGTTCGACTGATGCCACTCTCCAGTGACATGCGGCAAGTGCTACGCTGTGGGCTCTTGCTGAATGAAGCTAGGACAGCCATTGATGTTTCTTCATTAGTGACAGTTTTCTTGCGTCCACATTTTGCAAATCCAACACTGAACCTGTTTTACGAAATTGAGTAAGCAGTTTGCTAACTGTAGCATGGGAGATGGGTGGTCTTGGAGGGTGTCTTGCATTGAAATCTGCTGCAATGACCCGGGTACTGCGGTCACCAGACATCAACACAATTTCTATCCACTCCTCATGTGTTAACCACTGCGACATGTCAATGGCTGTAAATAAAGAGAAACTTGATAGCAACTCATGAAAGAATAAAGTTCCGTTAAAACAAAGCAAACCATTGTTTTTCTTATGAAATTCTCCATAAGTTTGATGTGTCATATGACTCCCTTCTCATTGTAAAAAATAAAGTTGGACCCAAAATGGTTGACTTCAAAATGGCCGCCATGGTCACCACCCATCTGAAAATGTTTTCCCCCTCCCATATACTAATGTGCCACAAACAGGAAGTTGATATCACCAACCATTCCCATTTTATTTAGGTGCATCCATATAAATGGCCCACCCTGTGTATATATGTATATATATATATATATATATATATATATATATATATATATATATATATATATATATATATACCCACACACATACAGTGGCATGTTAAAGTCTGGCACCCCTGTTCAAAATTATTGTTATTGTGAACAGTTAAGTAAGTTGAAGGTTAAATGATCTTTAAAAAGCTGAATTTGGTCTCAACAAATGGATGATGATCCTAAACACACATCAAAATCTACAATAGACTGACTAGGCGCAAGCTGAAGGTTTTACAATGGCCTACACAGTCTCCTGATCTGAACATCATTGAAAATCTGTGGCTAGACCTCAGAATAGCAGTGCATGCAAGACGACCCAGGAATCTCACAGAACTGGAAGAATTTTCCAAGGAAGAATGGATGAAAATCCCTCAAACAAGAATTGGAAGACTCTTGGCTGGCTACAACAAGTGTTTACAAGCTGTGATACTTTCAAAGGGGTTGCTACTAGGTATTATCTATGCAGGGTGCCCAAACTTTTGCATTGGCCCATTTTCCTTTTTGTAATTTTTAAAATGTAAAAAATAGCAATATATATATAAATATATATTTTTTGCCTAGAAAATAAAGCAAATGTGTCATCTTTAACGTCAGGCCTTTTAGAGATCACTTCATCTTCAACTTGCTTAACTGTTCACAACAACAGTCATTTTGAACAGGGGTGCGCAAACTTTTACATGTAATTGTATTTAGTATATGAATATATGAAAGATTTATTCTGCTATACAGCCACTATTACATCGTGTGTCCATTTCAAGAGGAAACATTTGGTAAAAGGTCCCCTTTAATTTATTGGGAACCTGTCATCTGATTCATGCTGCCCAGATCACAGCAGTCATGCAGCCAAGTATTTTTCCTCTGCAAGGCTCTGGCATTTTAGAGAAGATGTACTCTAACACAGTGTTCCCCAACTCCGGTCATCACAGCCACCAATAGGTCATGTTTTTAGGATTTTCTTAGTATTGCCCAGGTAATAATTCCATCACCTGTGCAATATTAAGGAAATCCTAAAACATGACCTGTTGGTAGGTCAACTGGTGACCATAACAAAAGATGAGACTAGTCTGACACCACACCCAGATGGCTTTTTCCAGTGCTGCTAGAGGTGATTGACTGGTCTCTCCCTCGTGTGTGTAGATAGGTAGCAGCAGGCCCGGACTGGCAAGTTGCAGAGGCGGGCAGATGCCCAGTGGGCCAGCGGCTGTGACCTACAAAGTGGGCTGCTGGCCCTTTAAAACTTCTGAATTAAGGTCCTGTGTGCATGCACTCTTTTGCTTGCACATGGTGACAAGGGCCGGGAAAGCCCTTGTCAGCGTGTGGCTGCAACTGCGTCCCTAGTCAGCGTGCTCGCAGCTGCGGCCCCTGTCAGCGTGCTCGCAGCTGCGGCCCCTGTCAGCATGCACGCAGCAGCGGTCCCTGTCAGTGTGTGCGCGGCCCCTGTCAGTGTGCACTGCAGTGGCGGCCCTTGTCCTGTGTGCAAGCATGACAGCACTCGCACACAGGGCCTTAATTCAGCAGTTTGAAAGGGCCGCTGCAGCGTGTTCAGGGCTCTTAGAACATTGGGCTCTACTCACTAACCCCAGGAATCTGCTCCTCTGAATGTCTGACCCACTACAGCTTTTCATTCACTGGGTGCGTGCCAAGAACAGCCGTCCAGGAACAGCAACCACCTTCTTTGACGACTTCACTACCTGGCTGCTTCATTTCCTTTCCGCTGACATCCCCACTATCATCATGTGTGACTTCAACATCCCCATTGACACTTTCCACTCATCTGTCTCCAAATTTCTATCCCTCATTTGCTTCTTTGGCCTTGCTCAATGGTCTTCAGCCCTCACTCACAAAGATGGCCACACACTTGACCTCATCTTCACCCGCCTCTGTTCCCAATCTAACCTCTCTAGCTCACTTCTCCCTCTTTCTGACCACAACCTACTCACATTCTCTTCCCTCTCCTCTCCAGGTGCACAAGCCCCACCCCACAAACTTGCATACCCTCGCAGAAATCTCAAACACCTTGACCTACACTCACTCTCTGAATCCCTTCTCCCTCTTACAGACATAAGTTCCTTACACAATGCAGATGCTGCTGCCACTTTATATAACACAACAGCCGTAGCTCTAAATTCTTCGCTCCCTCACACATACCACAGCTCGCCCACTCAACCAACAATCCTGGCACACCAACCTGACTAAAGAACTGCGAAGGGCCTCCAGGGTTGCTGAGCGGAAATGGAAAAGGTCCCATTCCAGCGAGCACTTCATTGCATTCAAACAGTCCCTCACTACCTTCAAGTCCACACTCACTACAGCAAAAAAAACATACTTCTCATCTCTCATATCCTCCCTGTCTAACAACCCTAAACAGCTATTCAAAACTTTCAATTCTCTCCTCCGTCCCCCAGCACCTCCTCCCTCTCCTCTCATCTCAGCCGAAGACTTTGCCTCATTCTTCAAGCAGAAGATTGACACCATTAGACAAAGCTTTTGCCTAAAGTCCCCACAGCCCCTCCTCATAATTACTCAACCATCCTCCTCCAAAACCAGCTTCTCCACCATTACGGACGATCACCTCTCCTCTTTACTTTCCAAATCACACCTCACCACCTGCGAACTTAATCCAATCCCGTCCCACCTCATCCCTAACCTCACTACAGTCTTCATCTCAACCCTAACCCACCTTTTCAACCTGTCACTAACTGGTGTCTTCTCCTCATGCTTCAAACATGCCTCGATCACACCCATTCTCAAAAAACCCTCCCTTGATCCATCCTCTCTGTCTAGCTATCGCCCCATATCACTTTTCCCTCCTCCTGGACCTGTTATCTGCCTTTGACACAGTGGACCATTCCCTCTTACTACAGACTCTCTCTTCTCTTGGCATTAAAGATTTGGCCCCATCTTGGATCTCCTCGTACTTAACAGACAGGACATTCAGCGTCTCCCACTCACACACCACCTCCTCATCTCGCCCCCTATCTGTCGGTGTCCCCCAACGTTTAGTCCTAGGACCCCTGCTCTTCACAATCTACACCTTTGGCCTGGGACAACTCATAGAGTCCCATGGCTTTCAGTATCACCTCTATGCTGATGACACACAGATCTACCTCTCTGGATCCGATATCTCCTCCCTACTAACCAAAATCCCACAATGTCTGTCCGCTATCTCATCCTTCTTCTATGACAGATTTCTAAAATTTAACATGGACAAAACTGAATTCAGCAACTTTCCGCCGTCTCACTCAACCCCCCCCAACTGACCTATCCATCAAAGTCAATGGCTGCCCACTCTCCACAGTCCTGCAAGCCCGCTGCCTCGGTGTAACCCTGGACTCTAACCTCTCCTTTAAACACATATCCAAGCCCTTTCCACTTCCTGCTGACTCCAACTCAAAAATATCACCCGGATCCGCACATTCCTCAACCACGAATCTGCAAAAACACTAGTGCACGCCCTCATCATTTCCCGCCTCGACTACTGCAACCTCTTGCTCTGTGGCCTCCCTTCTATCACTCTCGCACGCCTCCAATCTATCCTAATCTCTGCTGCCCAACTAAACCACCTGTCTCCCCGCTATTCCCCGGCCTCTCCTCTCTGTCAATCCTGTCACTGTCTCCCCATTGCCCAGAAACTCCAGTTCAAAACCCTAACCATGGTATACAAAGCCATCCACAACCTGTCTCCCCATACATCTGTGACCTAGTCTCCCGGCACTTACCTACATGCAACCTCCTATCCTCTCAAGATCTTCTTCTCTAGTCCCCTCTTATCTCCTCTTCCCACAATCGCATACAAGATTTCTCTCGCGCATCCCCCCTACTCTGGAACTCTCTACCCCAACACATCAGACTCTTGCCTACCATGGAACCTTCAAAAGGAACCTGAAGACCCACCTCTTCCGACAAGCCTACAACCTGCAGTAACCCTCGCTCCACCATTCTCTGCACGGCCAACTCTGCCCTCACCTACTGTATCCTCACCCATCCCCTGTAGATTGTGAGCCCTCATGGTCAGGGACCTCGCCGACTTGTATTGTTCAAAATTTATTGTAATTGTTTGTGCTATGTATATCCCTTTCACATGAAAAGCACCATGGAATGAATGGCGCTATAATAATAAATTATAACAATAATAATAATAGTATAATGGTGTCTTAATTATAATGTAGAGTTGTGTATATATAGTGTAGAGATGTTTATATAGTATGGTGCTGTGTATATACTATAGTATATAGTGTGGAATCCACATTATATACATGGGCATATCTCTGCATTAAATAGTATATACACAGCTCCAGTCTATATTCTTTTGCACAGTATAGAGAGTGGAGCTGTGTATATAATTGATTGTAGTATATATTGTGGAGCTGTATATGCTATGTTGAAAAAAGCAGAGGGCTCTTTATTAGCCCACGTGGCAATGTTTTGGATCCATAACAGAACGTTTCTCTGCTGTGGAACCGAAATGTTACCACATGGGCTAATAAAGAGTCCTCCGCTTAAGATTTGGTGTTGCTCAGTTTTATATATACAGTATATATACTACCTGCGTGGTGCAAATCTAAGTATCTGTATATATACACTGCACAGTACCACTTCTCCTGTCCTGTGTATATATACTGCACAGTACCACTTCTCCTGTCCTGTGTATATATACTGCACAGTACCACTTCTCCTCTCCTGTGTATGTTGTAACAGAGTCACTGGTAGGATCTATGAGGGGAGGTTTGTGTCACACAGATTGATAGCCTGTGTGAACTGAAACCAATAAACTTTCTGCCAGCATGTTATATGCTGGAGGGTTAACTCATTTAAAAGGGTGTTCTTTTATGGGAATGACGTAGAGATGGGAGGGAAGTCATTCCCCCTATCTCGCCTCAGGGTATGGCTGAGCAAGTTTTAAATGCTCAGTCAGCTTTGTTTCTGTGGAGTGTGTGTGGTCTGGAGAGTGAAGTCTCCAGGCTATGTTTGGGTGAAACCAGAGAGCAACACCAGAGGACTGGTGTTGCTGAAGACTTCACTGTGCTGCTTGCAGCAGCAGAGCCTCGCTCACTATTGGACTCTGTCATACCTTATCTTTTGTTTTCCTGTTAACCCCAAGAGGGACTGTTTACTTTTTATGGGACGCTGCTGGAGTTTATGCCACACAATAAACCCGAAGACAGTTTACCCAAACCGTGTGTCCTGTGTCTGCCTCCGGAGAGCCGAGCAAGTCGTCTTTCCACAGTATACACTGCACAGTACCACTTCTGTCCTGTATATATAAACTGCACAGTACCACTTCTCCTGTCTTGTATATATACTATAGAGTACCACCCCTCCTGTCCTGTATATATACACTGCACAGTACCACTTCTCCTGTCCTGTATATATACACTGCACAGTACCACTTCTCCTGTCCAGTATATTTATACTACACAGTATCACTTCTCCTGTCCTGTATATATACTGTACAGTACCACCCCTCCTGTCCTGTATATATACACTGCACAGTACCACTTCTCCTGTCCTGTATATATATACTGCACAGTACCACTTCTCCTGTCCTGTATATACAGTATATACTGCACAATACCATTTCTCCTGCCCTGTATATATACACTACACAGTGCCACTTCTGTCCTGTGTATATACACTGTACAGTACCACTTCTCTTGTCCTGTATATATAAACTGCACAGTACCACTCTCCTGTCCTGTATATATGCACTGCACAGTAGCACTTCTCATGTCCTGTATATATACACTGCACAGTACCACTTCTCCTGTCCTGTATATATACACTGCACAGTACCACTTCTCCTGTCCTGTATATATAAACTTCACAGTGCCACTTCTGTCCTGTGTATATACACTGTACAGTACCACTTCTCCTGCACTGTATATATACACTGCACAGTACCATTTCTCCTGCCCTGTATATATACACTGCACAGTACTACTTCTGTCCTGTGTATATACACTGCACAGTACCACTTCTCCTGTCCTATATATATATACTGCACAGTACCACTCCGCCTGTCCTATATATATATACTGCACAGTACCACTCCGCCTGTCCTGTATATATACACTGCACAGTACCACTTCTCCTGTCCTGTATATACACTGCACAGTACCACTTCTCCTGTCCTGTATATACACTGCACAGTAACACTCCTCCTGTTCTGTATACACACGGCACAGTACCACTCCTCCTGTCCTATATATATATACTGCACAGTACCACTCCGCCTGTCCTGTATATATACACTGCACAGTACCACTTCTCCTGTCCTGTATATATATACTGCACAGTACCACTCCTCCTGTCCTGTATATATACACTGCACAGTACCACTCCTCCTGTCTTGTATATATACACTGCACAGTACCACTCCTCCTATCCTGTATATATACTTCACAGTACCACTTCTCCTGTCCTGTATATACACTGCACAGCATCACTTTTCCTGTCCTGTATATATACAGTGTACAGTATCACTTCTCCTGTCCTGTTGTCGGAGAGGCAACATTGGACTTTTGGGAGGGTCAATATTGGTTTATTATTTTTAATATTCCTATGGGAAAAATAAATATTAGAAAACTCGTTTAAATGTATTATCCCAAGTAATCCCCTATCCTGAGAACTTTCCAATCGCTGGGGTCCGACCACTGGGACCCCCATGATCCCGAGAACAGGAGCTCTTAAGAGCACCATGTAAATGGAGCTGTGGTGGATCATTTGCACTGCTGCGCCATTCACATGTGGCTCTTTAAATAACTCCTTTAAGAGAGTTTTGAAGGGCATGACAAAGTATAGCAAAATTCAGTGATCGGGGGTGGGGAGTGTTAAAGTATGTGGGCTGATAGGGTTTGTGTGGCAGCGCTGCTTTTTTGTCCCAGTCCGGCCCTGGGTAGCAGCCAAAAAATAAATATCTGATAGGAGGTCAATAAATAGTACACTCATATAGAGGTAATACGAAAAACTTTATTGGAAACACAAGTTGGTGTGCAGTGGCAATGTAGGAGACACAATTGATAAAATCAAAATAAAATGGACATATAGAAAATGACATGTGTAGAGGAGAGGCACATATGTATAGAGAGAGGTATAATATATATTGGCCATATAGTCACATGTAAATGACAACTGCTATAAACATAATAGCTGAATGAATAAAATGCTGAAGATGCATAATATAAAATAACATTACCAAAATAAATGGTAACCAAACAGCCCATATAGAAATTAGAGCATATACTAATATACAGTTATATAGAGTATAAAATTAAAAAAAGATTATTATTATTATAAACTTTATTAGAATAAAATGAGTAACACAAGTTAAAATCCAAAATGGAGACTAGGACAGCAGAAATCCCTTTGAACATAAGTGTGATCATAAATACATGCATGAAAAAATGTCAATCAATATACATAAAGAGATCAGTAAGCCCATAAGAGAATACATACAGTACAGACCAAAAGTTTGGACACACCTTCTCATTTAAAGATTTTTCTGTATTTTCTTGACTATGAAAATTGTACATTCACACTGAAGGCATCAAAACTATGACTTAACACATGTGGAATTACAGTTAGGTCCAAAAATATTTGGACAGTGACACAAGTTTTGGCATTTTCGTTGTTTTCCAAAAAGTATTCAAGTTACAGTTATATAATGAGAATGGGCTTAAAGTACAGACTTTAATTTGAGGGTATTCACATCCTAATTGGAGTGAGGGAAAAAGGGTTTAGGAATTACAGCTTTTTAATATGTAGTTGCCTCTTTTTAAAAGGACCAAGAGTAATTGGACAATAATCCCAAAAGCTCCTTAATGGGCTGCATGGGTTATTCCCTCATTAATCCATCATCAATTAAGCAGGTAAAATGTCTAGAACTGAGTCTAGGTGTTGTATCTGCATTTGGCAGATGATGCTGTGAATCCACAACATGCTGTCAAAAGAACTCTCAATAAAAGAAAAATAGAACATCATAAGGCTGAAAAAAATAAGAAATCAATCAGGGAGATAGCAGGAATCTAAGGAGTAACCAAATCAATGGTTTGGTACACTCTGCAAAAAAGAGGGCACTGGTGAGCTTGGGAACTCCAAAAGGCCTGGACATCCACAGAAGACAACATTGGTGGATGATCGCAAAATCCTTTCCATGGTGAAGAAAACTCTTTCACTACATCCACCCAAGTGAAGAATACTGTCCTGGTAGTAGGTGTTTCAGTATCTAAGTCTACCATAAAGAGATGTCTTCATGAGAGCGAATATAAAGGGTTCATCACAAGGTGCAAACTATTAATCAGCCTTATAAATAGAAAGGCCATATTAGACGTTATAAAAAAAAAACATCTAAAGAAGTCAGCCCAGTTTGGTAAAGCATTTTTTGGACAGATGAAACTAAGATCAACCTGTACCAGAATGATGGGAAGAAGAAAGTGTGGAGAAGACTTGAAACGGCTCAAGATCCAAAGCACACCACATGCTCTGTAAAACATGGTGGAGACAGTGTGATAGAATGGGCATGCATGGCTTCCAGTGGCACTGGGTTACTAGTGTTTATTGATGATGTGACCGAAGACAAAAGCAGCCAGATGAATTCTGAAGTGTACAGGACTATACTCTCTGCTCAGATTCAACCAAATGCAGCAAGGATGATTGGACGGTGCTTCACAGTACAGATGGACTGTGACCCAAAACATACTGCAAAAGCAGCCCAGGGGATTTTTAAGGCAAAGAAATGGAATATTCTGCAATGGTTGAGTCAATCGCCAGATCTCAACCACATCAAGCATGCATGTCACATGCTTATGACAAATCTTTAGGCAGAAAGACCCATAAACAAACAACAGAAGTCAGCTGGAGTAAAGGCCTGGCAAAGCAT